>NC_041224.1:109476352-109482886 GCF_002837175.3 Physeter macrocephalus | reverse complement strand
TATGGAGGTTCCTTACAAAACTAAAAATAGAATTACCATATGACCCAGCAATCCCACTACTGGGTATATACCCAGAGAAAACCATAATTCAGAAAGACACATGCACCTCAATGTTCATTGCAGCACTATTTACAATAGTCAGGTCATGGAAGCAACCTAAATGCCCATCGACAGATGACTGGATACAGAAGACGTGGTACATATATACAATAGAATATTACTCGGCCATGGAAAGGAATGAGATTGGGTCATTTGTAGAGACATGGATGGACCTAGAGACTGTCATACAGAGTGAAGTGGGTCAGAAAGAGAAAAACAAATATCATATATTAACACATATATGGGGAATCTAGAAAAATGGTACAGATGAACTGGTTGCAAGGCAGAAATGGAGACACAGATGTAGAGAACAAATGTATGGACACCAAGGGGGGAAAGCGGGGGGGTGGGGGTGGTGGTCGTGGTGATGGTGGTGGGATGAATTGGGAGATTGGGGTTGACATATATACACTAATATGTATAAAATAGATAACTAATAAGAACCTGCCATATAGATTACTCAGAATGAAGCAACAAGAGAATAAGAGAATGGAAAGAGAGGTTATGTGAACATGGAGGATAAAAGGAGGCTCAACGTATGTAGAGGAGTTTCATCAAAGGAATTGCAAGGTAATATTCCAAGAGAAGAATCTAGCTACACATTTCCCAGAATTGATATTTGAAAAATAAACAGAATTAATACAAAAAAGTCAATACCCAGACCCATTGTGGTGAAACTGCAGAACACTAAAGGCAGAGAGAAAAAAATTCAAAGCAACTAGAGAGAAAAGACAGATGTTTTACAAAAGAACCAGAATTAAATTGACAGAGTATACAATAGAGGACAAAAAAGACAGATATTTTGTCTTTAAAGTACCAACCAGAAATAGCAATCAATCTAGAATTATATGCAGGAATAAAGTACCACAGTGAAGGAAAGGTGAAATAACAGTATTGAAGATGGTGATGTTTCACAGAAAGAACTGCAGAAGACTGATTTCAAGAAACAAGAAAATTGATCTCAGTGGAAATAGTGGGATATGGTAAGCTCTGTGAGCAAGAATCAGTAAATTGTTTCAGTCAGTAAACCAGCAAAACACTTAATATTTAAGACAGTCACCACCATAATAATAATTAGTTTGGGAGGTATAAAAAAAAAACTAGGTGGAAAATAAAATAATAGAAATAAGACAAGATTGGAGGGCTATAATTAGAGATCAAGTGTTTTGTGGATGTTTATTTTACAAGAGGAAGCCAGAATTATTAATTAACTTTACATTTGATATCAAGAACCCATGGTACTAGTTTAAAAATAATCACCACACGTATAGAAATAATTGTAATTTTTCAATCAGTAGAAAGAAGCAAATGAAGAAAAAAAGTCCTACAGAAGGCAAAAAAGAGGATAACAAACTAAAAAAACAAAAAAACCGTGTGATGACTAGAAAAGAACAATAGAGTATTGCAAAAATGAATCCAAAAGTATCTATAATCTCACCAACTATAATTTTAAAATGTCTTACAGTTAAATAACATTCAGATTAAAATTATTTAGCAATATCTTGCTTATTAGAAATATGCCTTGGGCTTCCCTGGTGGCGCAGTGGTTGAGAGCCCTCCTGCCGATGCAGGGGACACGGGTTCGTGCCTCGGTCCGGGAAGATCCCACATGCCGCGGAGTGGCTGGGCCCGTGAGGCATGGCTGCTGAGCCTGTGCGTCCGGAGCCTGTGCTCCGCAACGGGAGATGCCACAACAGTGAGTGGCCCGCGTAACAAAAACAAAAACAAAAACAAAAGAAATATGCCTAAAACATAATGATAAAAATGTGGAACTTTGATAAAATTAAAATATGTAAAATGTTTTCTAAACAAATAATAATAAAAAATTATCTACAATATTATCAAATAAAAATATTTTAATTTAGCAAAAATATTACTATAAAATGGTCAATATACATGATATTTTATTACTATACATTTTATTATATATTTTATTACTATAAAAAGGGTCAAATATAAATTATTATAAAATGAGCAAATAACCAGAAAGCTATAAGTACTCTATACTTAAATACGTGTAACAATTAAATATATTAGATTGAACCATATAAAACTGAAAAATTTTCAGATAAAAAAATGATGAAATACTGGCAATTTCATATAGCTTAGTCCACATATGAAGAAAATACTGTTACCAAAAGTAGGTAAATCTATAATTATAATACAAGATTTTAGCAAACTTCTTTATATTGAGCAAAATTTAATAAGTGTATTATAGAACTGAAAAATATAATTAATAGTCTTGGTCTTTCTTTCCAAGCATACATCTAGTAATTATAGTAACAACCCATGTGCTAGATTTACCATGTCTGAGGCCAAGAAGGAAGGCTCAACAAACAGCAAAGATTTATATGATATAGACCACAATTAAATAAAAGTGACCCAAAATAACAAAATAAGAACATCCTCTCGCCATCTCTTTCCAAATGAGTTTGGAAATTCAAAAATTTCCTTCTAAATAATTTACAGATCAAAGAAGAAATTATAAGGGGAATCACAAAAAAAGTTAGAACTGAAAACTACAATAAGAAGAGTGCATATCAACCTTATTTTCTATTTATTGATTCTTTTCCTATGAGAAACTACTTATGACCTTTATATGCCTTAAAAAAAAAAAAGATTCTCCCCAGATATCCTCACTCTCTACCTTGTTGCTGTTGATTCTAAACCTGCGCTGTCCAGTATGGTAGCCACTAGCCAAATGTGGCTCTTGAATACTTGCAATGTGGCAAATTTGAATTGAGCTGTGATGTTGTTTATTATATACCATATATTAGGTTCTGAAGACTACAAAAAAAATGGAAAAAACTCATTAATGATTTTTCTATTAATTATATATTGAAATGATAGTTTGGATTTGTTGGATTAAATACAATATCTGTATTATCAAAATTAATTTCACCTATTATTTTTTACTTTTTTAGAACTGTGACAACTAGAATATATAAAATCATGTATGTGATTTGCATTGTATTTCTCTTGGATAATGCTGTTATAGACTGTTCTCTGGCATGTTAAGTTAAAGATCTCGTCAGTGATAGAGCAGTTTACTGAGAAGGTGGGAGATTTGGAGCCAAGAGCAGCCCTGGCATGGAGACCATGTCCTTGCATTATTGCTTCTTAAGGCTGGAATGATGGGACTAGTTTTGGTTTCTGGCCTTTTGTCATGTAAGAGATGATCCACTGGGTTAGGAGGAATCCCTGCCATAACTTTTTGTTTGCTGTGGTCCCTTGGACCTTTGTGCCTCCTCATACACTGTAGTGACCAAAGAGATCCTAAGGAGTGTTCCCCATGTGCTCTACTGTCCACCTTCCCCTCCAATATGCATCTTTTCAAATTAAGGAATTTGATTCATGTCCAAATATGGTCTATTATTTTCTAATTATCATGTCGTTTTTTCAGAGAAGCATATTGAGGCAGTTTTTAGAATCTACCTTGTTCCAGTTCCATCTGCACAATATGTAACATGAATAATTCTGTTTCTGGGATGTGAATGACTCTGTCTCTTAATTTCCAGGCTGATCCCATTTGACAGTTCTTCTTGGCATTTAACTAATGGTCAGGAAAACAGTGTGGATGGCATAACTAATCAGTAACCTTGATAAAATGTGACCCTTTTCTTCAGTTACTTTAAGGCAGTGGTTCTCAACTGGGGACAGTTTTACTTTCCAGGGAACGTTTAGCAAAGTCTGGAGACACTTTTGGTTATTATGATTTTGGGAGGTTGCAGGGAGGTGCTACTGGCCAGGGATGCTACTAAGCATCCTACAGTGCACAGGACAGCCTCCCACAACAAAGAATTATCCAGCCCCCAGATTTCAATAGTACCCTAATTAAGAAATCCTACTATAAGATAATCTGATAAAATATATAATTTTTATAAATATAAATATAGAGAGAATAATTTTAATATAAATTTATTTTGAAGTACAATGTACAAGCAGAAAAGTACAGAAGTCCTAAGTGTACATCTCAATAACTTTTCGCAAAGTTAGCACATCTGTGTAACACAGTAGCCAGCTCAGGAAATAGAGCATCACTGATACCGAAGAACCTCTCTCATGACCTAGTCCAATTACCCTTTCTCACTATAGACAGCCACTATTGTGAATTCTAATACCACAGGTTAGATTTCCTGTTTTCAGATTTTATGGAAATTGAATCATAGAGTATGTGCTTTCTGTGTCTGCCTTCTTTTATTCAACTTTACATTTCTATGATTCTTCTGTGTTGGTGTGTAGCAGCAGTTTGTGGTTTCTTGTTGTATAGTGTTCCCTTCATTTATTCATTCAACTATTAAAAATCACTTGAATATTTTTCAGTTTTTTATTATTAAAAATAGTGAGCTGAAATTTTTATATGTGTAATATATAAAAAATATGAAATATTTCATATTTTTGTGAAAATATGTACACATTTTGGGGGCATATTCCTAGGAGTGGAATTGTTGAATGTAGGACATACAAATGTCCAGCCTCAGCTGATATTGGTGAACAGATTCGCAAAGTGGTTGTATCAATTTACACCCCACCAGCAGTGTATGATCCTTACACCAGTCCAGGTATTTTACGTGTGTGTATGTGTGTGTATGTGTGTGTGTGTGTGTGTGTGTATGTGTATGTATGTATTTCCCAAGCTTAAAATCCGCATATTGAGCACCAAGCTAGTTAGGAAGGAGAAAGATCGTAGGTAGACATAGTTTCACACCCATCCCAGTCATTAGGTGACTAAAATATGTCCTAATCAGTAATTGTGCTGACCTTATGGATCCCAGGGAAGCAGCGTCAGGTGTAGAAAATGTGTATATCAATAAACCATTTGGAAGAAGTAGTTCTTTGAAACTGTTGGTTTGTTCTCACTGCCTTCTTGCAGCCAATTTAGACAAGCAAAACCAAGCACTGCAATCCTGTTGTGACAAAAATAACTGTAAGATTTTGATATGCTTGCTTTCTGTAAATGTCACCAAAATGTCTTGCCTCTGAAGCCGATGCTCTTCTCACTATCCTGGGCTATTTCACTGTACACAGCATTTTCTACAGCACAACTCTATTACCTTATGTTAGAGTCCCTCAGACTGTAATGCACTTGTACATAAAAATTCTTTTGAATTCTTTAGATAAGAAAACCTAGAGAAAATAAAATATATAAACATAATAGCAATATTGAGATGATTTTGACTCCTCCAACTAGTCTTGATATCACACTTCCTTTGTTAATTTTTTAACACTGTAAGTTTTCCAGTCTCATGTAAATTAGCATCACAGTCTTATAAACATGTTTCTATTTATTGAATCCCAGGTCAAAGTAATTATACAACAAAGAACAACAGTTTTCATACCAGACTGCCTGCATGCATGTAAATTGGGGCTTGCGCCAGGAGGTAATGAATACAGTCTCAGGTTTCATGCGATGAATAAATAAATGGAAAAACTAATAACAGAGCTCTATACCTTAGATAGCCTAACTCAAAGTATCTTTCTTCTTCTCCGTAAAACTAGCTTCTTAAGTTTAGACGTGATGTATTAAGGAGTATGAAAATAAATCACAAGGGAAAAATCCAAGGCCATCTTGAAGGTGAATTTTCATTTTTTAAAATAATTTGAAATAATAATCATTATACCATGATGATTCACATCACATCCTATCTTCTTGGAATAACAGTTACACTGAGGAGGTAGTATAGTATAGTGGTCAAAAGCATTGAGTCTGAGATCTAACTACTTAGTTCAGATTTTTGGTTCTCAAACTCAGTAGCCACTCAGCAAATTACTTAACCTTTCAGAGACTCAGTTTCATATTCTGCAAAATAGAGAACAATAATAGCATCTATTCCATGAGCTTCTGAATATTAAATGATAGCGTTCATCGTATGCAGTCAGCTCAATGCCTGGGACACAGTAAGAGCTCCACAAACAATAGTTGCTATGCAGGCGACTGGCTATAATAATACCCATAAGGAGGGCACAGAAGTATCCATGTCCCTCCTACCATGGTGTGCTGCAAACTTGTGTTAGCATGACTTGTGTTAGCATGCAGAAAATAAATGAAGCAGGATATTGGCTGAAACATTTGGCCAACTTTTTAAATTGGGAACTTATGAAAAGTAGCATGATATCCTGTCTCATGAGGCAGTGGAGCAGAGTGATTAAGAGATCAAATCTGGAGCCAAATTAACCCCTCTGGCCTATTAAATGGGCAGTCACTCAGGGTCTGTGTGTGTGCGTGTGTGTGTGTCTTTGTGTGCATATAAGTGTGTGGTACATATTCAACAGAGTTGTTTTGAAGACTAAGTCATATATGTGGCATACTTGGTATGCAGTAATTGTTTTTTTTTTTTATAGTTTTTTTTTTAACATCTTTATTGGAGTATAACTGTTTTACAATAGTGTGTTAGCTTCTCCTTTACAACAAAGTGAATCAGTTATACATATACA
>NC_041224.1:109443889-109471158 GCF_002837175.3 Physeter macrocephalus | reverse complement strand
CGCTGCACCGGCCCGAGGCGCGCCACGCGTTCTCCCGGGGGAGCTGTCCCTGGATCCCGGGGCCCCGGCAGTGGCGGGCTGCACGAGCTCCTGGGGGGGGCGGTGTGGAGAGTGACCTGTGCTCGCACACAGGTCTCTTGGTGGCGGCAGCAGCAACCCGAGCATCCCACACCTGTCTCTGCTGTCCGCGCCGACAGCCGCGGCTCGCGCCCGTTTCTGGAGCTCCTTTAAGCGGCGCGCTTAAACCCCTTCCTAGTGCACCAGGAAGCAAAGAGGGAAGAAAAGGTCTCTTGCCTCTTCGGCAGCTCCAGACTTCAACCGGACTCCCTCCCGGCTAGTCGTGGAGCACTAGGCCCTTCAGGCTGTTTTCACTCTGCCAACTCCAGACCTTTCCCTGGGATCCGACTGAAGCCCGAGGCTCAGCTCCCAGCCCCCGCCCGCCCCGGCGGGTGAGCAGACAAGCCTCTCGGGCTGGTGAGTGCTGGTCGGCACCGATCCTCTGTGCGGGAATCTCTCCGCTTTGCCCTCCGCACCCCGCTGCTGCGCTCTCCTCCGAGGCTCCGGAGCTTCCCCCTCCGCCACCCACAGTCTCCGCCCGCGAAGGGGCTTCTAGTGTGTGGGAACCTTTCCTCCTTCACGGCTCCCTCCCACTGGTGCAGGTCCCGTCCCTATTCTTTGTCTCTGTGAATTCTTTTTTTCTTTTGCCTACCCAGGTACGTGGGGGGTTTCTTGCCTTTTGTGAGGTCTGCGGTCTTCTGCCAGCGTTCGGTGGGTGTTCTATAGGAGAAGTTCCACGTGTAGCTGTATTTCTGATGTATCTGTGAGGAGGAAGGTGATCTCCGCGTCTTACTCTTCCGCCATCTTGCCTCAACAAGCTTTTCTGCAGTAACTGTTATTAGGTGCTTACTTTTATTATTATTCAACTGACATCAGATTGAGTGCTTTCTAGAAAGGTCACTTGCTGACTATATAGAGAAAAGAAAGCAATTTCTAAAAGAAGATATGAGAATGACTCCATGGCCATCACCTGTGGGCTGAGTTCCCATTCTTGGGATAGCTTCTTGCAGAGACTGCTGAAGGGAGTTTAGAAAAGCACATGGTATGGTACTTTGAGCTTGAACTTGGTGGACATTTGGTCCCCAACTGTTGGAAACATTGATGGAAGTGACAGAACTTGGGGAAAGAGTCATTTCAAAACTGCAAGCAGCTTTTCTGTTTTGCTAGAAGTTGGGACTTGAACACAGTGTTGATGTAGACTATTTATTTTGAGGAGACTCATCACATGGGCCTTTCAATTATGCAAATCTAAATCACAGGTCATAATTAGAAAACGAGGTGTTTGAGAAGCTGTAGATGTAAGGAGCTAAACTGTTCTGGGTGATCCTGGAAAAGGTCATCCATGTGGTAAACAGAATAGCATTTCTGCAAGCTGCTTCATCTAAAAAAAAAAAAAAGTTTCTAAGTATGGATTCAGGTGCCTCTAAACTGCTGTTTGTCCTTGTGGAACTATGTCTTGAGTCTTGTATTGAGTAGCTTCTTGGAGGCAGTCAGGCTCTGAGACCCTGAGACTTTGGAAAAAATACTCAGGAACTGTTTTCGCTAAAGGAACATAAAACATGCCTATATGTGATATACTCCAGACTGAAAGCCCAGAATTGTAAAATTTTAAAAACTAAAGCGGCTATCAATTTTTCTTAGTAATTTGGAAGCAAGGGATATAAAGAAGCAGCTTCTCCTGTGTCCCCAGCCTCCCACCCTCTCCATCTTCTGTGTGGAATCACCTAGAAGTAGGATGGCCATATTCTGATTTGTGATTGTTCTGTTGAGCGTGTTCTTATGGGATGGGTTTTTCCAGTGTCAGTCACTTTAGGACTAGAGTTGATTTTGAGACCAGAAATGAGTATTTACTCTGGAAGAAAAGGGGGAATAGCTTCATCTCCCTAGGATGTCTTATCTCTGAGGAGTCTAACCAAGTTTGAAGACACTCAGGTAGAGAACTTACTTCCCTCACTGAGACAGGCAAGGAAGCAGCCTTTAAGGAGCTTCACAACCACGGGCCCAGTATTGTGGTCTCTCAGAACAGCCATCTCTAATCGCTTCTATGAATTAACCTCTGCATGCACTTCCCTTTCCTCCCTGTATCTGGGCCTCCAGTCAAGTCTGTGAAAAGAGCTAACTTTCATGCTGTTAAAAAATGATTAAAGAAGAAAATGTAGGTGATACAAACTTTAACACTTCAGGAAATGGACAGTCTTCTTTCAGAGAACTGCAAAATGGATGGAAAGCAAGACGCTTTTATAGGATAAAGACTAAAGAACAAGTAAGAGACAAGTAGAAAATATCTGATTGGCGCGGGCCACATCGTTGGCCTCGTTTGGGATGAGAAGGTCCAGAGTTGGCTTGGTGTGTGGGGATTGGCTGACTAAATATACTGCATTTCTGGTCAAGTGGACCATTTGCAGGGTCACAAAAATTATCTAAGTTTTGGTTTGCTGATATGGCATTCCAGGCAGGAGCCGTTCCATCTTGGGCCTAGAAATTTATTTCAACTATGCATATGTGAGGAAGTAAGAGAAGCCTTGGCTGGGAGTGCCAGGGGGTCAAAATAAAGAGCAGTGCCGCTGAAGCGGGCATGGCGATGCAGCCCAAGAGAGCTCTTAAGGTTGGGATCCACAGGGTGCTATTGCCAGGGTGGGAGGACTGGCCTGCTGACAGAGCTGGGATTAAAGGTAAGGAGCTGCCTAACAGCCCTAGGGCAGAGAAGAGAGCCCCAGGCTGAACACCCGAGAAGTCACACATTTGGGAAAGGAAGTTAGAGAGGATCTGGCTTTTCCACAAGCAGTAGGTAATAAGAGAACTTCAGATTTTCTAGTAGTATAATTTCATTTGTTCTCACAAACAGTTGGACCCTAGTAGACATTTAGATTATGTTTATTTTCATATTGCAAAACGGGAGGTAGGAGAGGGCAACCTAACAACAACAACAAAGCAATGAACCAGCCAAACGACCAAAGAGACCCAGTTGCCTATGGGCAATATGAATATGAAGAGGACTATTTGATTATGCCTCTGCCTATCAGATTGTCACTAAGGTATCAACAAGGACCAGTCACTTTTAGAATTCCTACGAGTGTAGTGTGTGCAGTAAATGAGTGTGTGCAGTAAATGAGTTTTCAAATTTGAAGTCGACTAACTGAAGAATGACTCTTTTGTAGCAGCACCTAGTAGCCAGGGAGATCCATATCTGAAGTGCTAAAGTAGGTCTTGCTGAACACTTTATGCTGAAAGTTTTTGTGAGTAGAGAAATATTAACCGTGTCTCCTGGAATTCTAAAAGACCTGACACATAAGTTAAATTTTTTTTCTTTTTACAGTTTTGATTTATATTTTTCTTGCTTTTTACCGTTTTTACTTTCCAGTTGTTCAGTCTCTTTTATAACACTCGTACCTTCTCAAATTTAAGGGTATTATATTCTGGAGACAAATGCGCTAAAGGGGGAAATCTTGTTAGTGAAATTCTTTTTTAAGTATTTTTATACCTACTGTTACTCAAAGGCAATATTTCTTGGGGCTGTATTTCCCTACACACTTCTTTCTCTGCCCTTCCAATATTCCCAACAACACACACATGCTCACATCACATCCTTTTGCTATTTTCCTTTTGGTCTTTGGGGCTCTTGTAATTGAGCTGTAATCACAGAAAATATTTTATTAATGAGCTGACATCAAGGCTTTGGTTGGGAGGTGAAATATCAAAATTATTGATTAAAATGAAGTTTGGTGCCTCCACACAGTTTCATGATACATGTGCCTCTGTGTCTTCTATTTCCTAGTTAGAGCTAGAACATTTCTAAATGTTTTTAAACTGAGGAACGAAGTGACATGAAGAACCTCTTTGAAAATATTACTACATACATTAAGAGAGAAATGTCTTCACCCTGTGGCTCTGTGGTGATGGGGAAACAGAAACCTAACAGCTGATAGAATTAGAATGTAAAGCATTAGGTTTTCTAGAGATATTTGGGCTTTATTTGCAGCTAATTAACATGAAGTCTTCAGTGGGCATGGCTCTTTTCTCAAATACAGCTAGTTTTATTACTTAATATTCATAGTAACTACGCTACAGTATAGAAATAAACTCTCTAGAGAGCAGCAGGAAAATTAAACCACCAATCTAAGTGAGCCAGGTTTGCCACGTAGCCCGTACCCTTCAGCATTCAGGGTCCAGTAAGCATGGAGGCTGACACACTAAACTGCAAGTAATAACGCGGTCACTCCTGTGGAGCAGATAGGTCAGGGCTGCTGGCTGGATCTTCCGAGACCAGCGTACACCCTCATTCCAGGCACATCATCTCCCACACTCTTGAATCTTGCCTCGGGTCCCAACACCTGTCTTTCACTCTCTAGGTTTTTTCAGTAACATTAACCTCTCTTCCTGCTTATTTTCCCACATATGAAGAGCTGCAGAGCTGCATGTTTCTTCCCGCTTCCCAGCCCCTCTCTGAGCAATCTCTGTCTTTCTAGGGCATTGAAGGGCTACTCTGGCAGTAAAGTAGATAGTTTTAATTAGGTTTAATAATTTTAAAAATAAATCCTGGAGGATTGGGGAAAGCAATAGCTAAAGAAGCATAAAAAGCTTTCTTTAGAATATAATCTTTGCAACCGGTGTGGATATTCACATAAAACAGGAGACTCCGACACACACACACGTGCACACATACACACACACGTTTCTCTTTTAGGTCAAACTGGAATAGAGGGACCACCTTAAGGGAAATTGTAGATGAAATAGACAGGCTCTGAATTTTGCATCCAATTAGAATTTCAGTATCTGATTTATTAATGCTTACTTCGTTTGTTCTCAGTGCAACCTGGAAACTCTTAGATAGTGCCATTTGTGCTGTCTGTGAAGAGGAGCCTGTGAGATCATTTACAGCTGAATGAGGAGAAGCAAAGCAAGGATATTAAAGGAGTTCTTGGTTGATGGAAATGCTAGTTCACACAATAGGTGTGGGAAGGATTTTCTTTTCCTCCATAGATTACTTTAAGGGAGGTCAGTTAACCCTCGTATTGCAAACTAGGATCAATGTTTCCCAAATGTGTAAAAGATTGAATAAGTAGAATTAATCTGAACAGCAAATTTTCCATCTAATTAGTTTTATCAATGAAATTGCTATTTGTCTTTAGCCATAAACAAGTTGAAGTATTTGGAGCAGACATCTTATTCATCCTTATGGCTGTATTAGTATTTCTTGCATTCCAACCATGATGATAAAGTAGGCCAAAGAGTCAAGCTGTGTTCTAGGGACTGAACATTCAAGTTGAAATATATACTTATATATATATTTATATATATATAAATATATACTTACCATATATATTTGAAATATATACTTATCAAAGCTCTCTTTTGTTTGGTATGCAGAGGAGGTAAGAGGTAAACTGCCCAGGAATGTTCCCTGAGTAGACCATGGCTTTCTGAACTTGAATATATCTCCCTGCCACCTCAACTCTGCTAGCACTAATATTCTGTGTTTGAAAGAAATTAGGTCTACAGGGAAATCAAGCTTCTATATCTCACAGAAATGAAATATTCAATACTCTGCTTTTTTCCATATTCCTTATACATTGCTCTGAGAACATGTGAGGCGAGTTTTAAAATTGTGAAAGATGTTTGGATTATTATTATTATTTTACTCTTATTATTATTGGGAGCCTTGGCAGCAATTGAACAAGCTATACATAACTTGGAGAAGAAATAGCAATATTAGTAATTGTTGGGGTTGGTAGCCAATAAATGGCACACTCTCCCTGTGTGTTTAAGAATTATTTGAGGAAAATGCACAAGATTCAGACAAATAAATAGAAAAATATAATCTTTATTGATGGCAGAATTGAATTAGCAAAGGTAGATTGAAAATATGACCATATAGGGCTTCTTTATACATTTATCTCAGAATTAAATAGCTCACCAAGTCACATTCAGAACCACAGGCTTTCTTATCCCTACCTTTATATTATCCCCCTAATGGTGGGAATTCTAAGAACAGATTAAGCCAAACCAGAGGCTGAAGCCCAAGGCCATGCGTTGGCAGACCCTTTTTCTAATCTTACTAGTCAGAAAAGTAATGTGCGGAGTAAGTGAACTGAATGTACAGAAGCATGAGAACTATTTTCCCAATATTTCCAAGAACAGGAAATATCTGTTTCATTGGCCTGGTTGGGCATTCCAAGAAAGGACGAAACTGGTTCTTTTAACAATAAGCCTCTATGAAGATATATGAACTTTATGGAGGGGCTAGAAATATTACAGAGTAGGTGATGTTTTAGACTTTATTTGAGGCTGATTTATGAGCCTTCAGCCAAAGGTAAAGAGTTTTCTGTACTGACCACCACAATAAAATTACTTAAGAGAAACAAACAAAAAATGGTATCCTAGAGCAGTACACAGTCTTATTCTTTTTACTTTCCATTCAGCTTCCTAACGTAGAAGAAAACCTGAACTTTTTAAAAAAAATTAATTTATTTATGTATTTATTTTTGGCTGTGTTGGGTCTTCGTTTCTGTGCAAGGGCTTTCTCTAGTTGTGGCAAGCAGGGGCCACTCTTCATCGCGGTGCGAGGGCCTCTCACCATCGTGGCCTCTCTTGTTGTGGAGCACAGGCTCTAGATGCACAGGCTCAGTAGTTGTGGCTCACGGGCCTAGTTGCTCCGCGGCATGTGGGATCTTCCCAGACCAGGGCTCGAACCCGTGTCCCCTGCATTAGCAGGCAGATTCTCAACCACTGCGCCACCAGGGAAGCCCGAAAACCTGAACTTTTTACTTTCCTACATCTCTTGGGCCTGAAGCCAGTCCTCCTAAGAAGTTTTTTGTTTGTTTGTTTTTTTGCTTTGCTGCTATTCATGCTTCATCCTGGAACTCTACTTACAGAGCTAAAGATACTCTCCCTGCAAAAGATACTCACTGCCACTAATCTTTTCAAATTCCCTCTGCTTCACTCTAAACCTCCGAGGCTAGATGCCCTCAGGTTCTCCAGATTTTCAAGCCTATAATCCTCACACCTAAAGCACAAAAGATCCAACTTTGAATTCTGTGATGTCTCCACATAAGGACTATGTGTCCTTTTGTGTGGCTCAGCATCAGCCAATACGTAAGCTATGCCAATCACAACTGAACTCTCTGCTCCACACAGGCATCATTGTTTGGCCATGTTGTGGCAAGTATGGCTAGCTGACCACAAAGTCCCTTTTTTGGACCAGCTAGATGGAATTTTCCAGATTTCTTTGCACTTAGCTATGCTTAGCTATGACTATGTGACTAAAGTCTAAAGCTAATGGAATGCACAGGGAGGTGATGTACTTTACTTCCATTCTTACGACAATAAGACTACCTATGTGTGAGCCTCCATGCTTTTTCCCCTTTTGATGAGATAGAATGAAGGTAATACCAAGGGGAGCCATGGAAGAAGCATTTTGAAGGTGGATGAACCTCCATTAATCTGGACCCTTCAGTGACTTCATGGAGCAGAGCATTCCCCATCCTCTTCATCCCCTCAAGCAGGAACACCCATGTTAAGACTTTACAATGGCAGTAAACAAATTTAAGTGTGCCAAGCCACTGAAAATTCGAAGTGTATCTGTTAGAGTAGATAACAGTACCTTAATTAATGCTTATGAGTATTTGTTTCATTTCATAATGAGTCCCAAATCTCTTTCAGCCCTAAAAGCCAGGCAACTGCCTCCCATCAGAGTTGGCAGATGGAACAGAACTACTTGCCATTCTTGCTACAGGGACATTATTGGCATCTTTCTTCCCCCAGCCTGGGTGTTGTTATGACCTTCTCTTCCTATTGTTTTCCCCCAAGTTTAATAAGTTTATTTCCTTAAAAATTATTTAATTTGCTGTAATAAATATTTAAGAACATAATCTATGAGCAAGTTACTCATTGTGCTGATTCAGAATATGAGTAAGTTTTTCCTCCTTCACCCGTCTCTGTCCTTCTTCAGTGTGATTATTGGATGCTTTCTAGGTCTCCTCTCTATGATGAGAGAAATGAATTCGGCTAGGTTGTCAGGTAACTAATACCTGTCAGATAACTGTTATATGCTCAGTCTTTTGCTTGATGATATGGCGAATTTAGAAGTAAAAGAAAGGATCTTTGACTTTAAGAAATGTAGAATTTGTTAAAAAAATTGTTCACATATTGCTATCAAGAACTATATAAAATCAGAGACAAATATTTTGATTACTTATCTGCCAAATATTGTGTTAAGTTCTTTCTATATTACCTTTTTAATCCTCATCAAAAAAAATTTTTTTTAGAAGAGGAACCAAGACTCAGAAAAGTTCAACATTTGTGCACTCACATAGGCAGTGAGTGGTGGAGCCAGGACCGTGAACTCGGATCTGATTGGAGAGAACATATTCTTAATCACTGTGTTGTACTGCATTGCACACAGTGACAATTATAGCTATTAATTTAAACAACAAACTTATTTTGCAATTATTCGGCTAAACTTTTAATAGCCATTATCTTGTGTAATTATCACAACAACCCCATGGGGTAAGCACCATTATTTATTGTTGTTTTACAAAGGAAACCGCATCAGACAGGCCTTGCGCAAGGACACACAGCCAGTATATTTGAGCACTAGCATTTGAAAACAGACTGTCTGACATAAGAAATTTCTTCCCCAAACGTTTGAAAAATTTTTAAATTTGCAGGGAAGTGCTAAGAATAACCCAATAAACACCCATATACCATCATCTAGATTCACCAATTGTAACATTTTCTACATTTATAGAACCACTGCCTACCACTATAATTATGTAGCAGAATTATTTGATCAGATTAAATGTTAGAGGAATTTATTTAAAAATTAAATTAATAGATAAGAAAGGCTTCATAGAGGTGGGTCTTGAACTAGTTCTTGACGTTTTTAGATTAAATAGAAAAAAAGAAGGTGTTCTGAAATAGGGACACTCTGAACACAGTGGGATGATCATGCAGGCATATGTGGAGGAAAGATTTGGGGTGAGTAACAGTAGAAAACAAATTTGGGATCAAATTATGAGGATCTGGAAGCCAAGAAAGGGGTTCAGGCTGATTAACATAGAAAAAAGGGAGCCTCTGGCAGCCTTTTCATCGGGAGAAATAGCAGCTAAATATTGGCATTTATAAATAATTAACTTCTCATTGCTTTTTAAGACCTTCCATACAGTACCACTACTCTGAGGGAACATAACACTCTTCTCATTCAATTCCAAGAGCTCAGGACTCAGACAATGCTTTTGAAAATCAGTAACCTGAAGAATTATTGCAAGGACATTGTATTGAGTGGCCCTTGCAAAAATTAGCAAAACTGTAACAGAAGGAGAATGTGGGTTTTTTTTCATGATTTCTCTACCCACTTTTAGCATCTTCTCTTTGTTCTCCTTAACTAGGACAAGGAAGAGAACAATTTTTGTGCTTGCTGTCATTGAGACTGCAGATATACTGCAGAATGGCACTTTATATTCCAGAATGTTCCCTTTTTCGCCAATCAAAAATTTACCTGACCTGTACTCTATGTTCATGTTCTTAGGGCCCTCTTAAGTCATATTATCCAAGCTAGCTAACCTAAAGAATTTAGGTGCTAGCTTATAAAAGAGTAATGTATTCCTCTTAACTGATGTGTAGGGGTGAAGAGATTTAGGAGATAATAAAAAGCTGGAGATATGGAACCCTTCAAATCTTACCACATAGGTGGCAAAAAAATGGGCCAATGCTGTGTTCATCCCTGAATGTGGCCACTGGTTTTAATAAACGGGGAAGCAAAAAGTATGCTGAGCTGTAACACTGAATCATTGAAGGTTTTAGAGTTTTACTGCATTCTAGAGGTGTGGATTCATGGTCACTGAGCAGAGGAGCTGGAAAAGGAAAGCTCTTTTACCATCTATATCTGAAAGTCATATTGCATGTACTTCCCGTGCTTGACAGGAAGAACTGAGATGAATATTGCAAAACGAATATGCCAGCCATGTGTGTGATATGCTACTAACATTTCAAACATGTTGCAAATACATGACACGTCTGTCATCCTAACCTTGTAAATCCCTCTGGTTTTCAGGGTGGTGAGTTGTAAACAGTAATGTTTCCAAGTCAGTAGTATTCTCTGCTATTTCAGGGTCAGAAAACCTTGAAATAAACAATAAACACAAAGGTTTATTTTTCAATATTAGTCAAGTTGAACCAATCTCATGCAAAGATCTAAATGGTAACGCTTTCCCTATACTATCCTTCACCAAAACAAAGCCCAAGGTAATTTAACTTCTGTAGTTATATTGGGTGATGTTTTTAAAAAATGTTTATTTTGTTCAAAAATTAACCCAAGGCAATCTGAATAGTTTTTGATATCGTGACTGCAGTTTTTTCCTATTACTTGAAAGTTGATGGCATGCAGGAAGCCTTAATATTGAATCAAGAAAAAAGAAATGAATAATCTAAAACTGTTTCACTGCTGAAGGATTTCAATCAGTTTTCAGGCAGTCTTGAGGTTGAAGCAATGATATGAAAGTGTAATAGTCACTGCAAAACTGTATTGTCCTTGTGCCACTTTCCCTCAACTTTGTCTACAATTTCTTTACTGAATTACCATAAATGGTTCTTTATAGGGTAGTGATTCAATGGTCATTAAGAAGTTTACCTTAATACTCAATTTAAAAGAAACATAAATAGTCATAAATATCATTGTGTAAAGAATTACTGTCCTAATTTTACCTCTAAAATATTGTCTATAGCTAGGTAGATAATAATGGAGAAAACATTGTTTTTTTATTGTTAATAAACTTTTTATTTTTTAGAAAAGTTTTAGAGTCACAGCCAAATTGAGTGGAAAGTACAGAGAGTTCCCCTATTTCCCTGCCACCACACATGCACAGCTTTCCCCAGCATCAATATCCCCCACCAGAATGGTACCTTTATTACAATTGATGAGCTTACATTGATAAATGATTATCACTCAAAGTCCATAGTTTACATTAGGATTCACTCTTGGTGTTGTACAGTCTATGGGTTTTGACAAATATATAATATTGTAATATGTATCCACCATTGTAGTATCATAGAGAATAGTTTCCCTGCCCTAAAAATCCTCTACACTCTACCTATTCATCTCTCACTCTATTCTAATCCCTGGCAACCACTAATCTTTTTACTGTCTCCATAGTTTTGCCTTTTTGAAAACGTCACAGAGTTGGAATCTTACAGTATATTACTTTTTCAGACTGACTTCCTTTAGTAATATGCATTTAAGATTCCTCCATGTCTTTACATCGCTTGCTAGTTCATTTCTTTTTTAGGGCTGAATAATATTCCATTGTTTGGATGTACCACAGTTTACTTATCTACCCACCTACTAAAGGACATCTTGGTTACTTCCAAGTTTGGGTAATTATGAACAAAGCTGGGATAAGCAGCCATGTGCAGATTTTTGTGTAATCCTAGGTTTTCACTTCTTTTGGGTAGAAATGAAGGAATGAAACTGCTGGATTGTATAGTAAGAGTATGTTTCATTTTGTAAGAAATTGCCGAACTGTGTTCCAAAGTGGTTGTACCATTTTGCATTCCCAACAAAAATGAGTGAGAGTTCCTATGGGGAGAAGCTTACTGTAGGGAGGAAGAGTGACTTCTCTGATAAGCATGTAGGATAAAGAACTAAACACATTTGGCTCAGTTTCCATTGGAGTCTTTCTCTATTTCAAAGGTATCCTATCCATACAGCACAGACCTTTATTCTCAGGCTCCTGCAAGGGAGACCTATGGTTGTCCAGTGTTGTCTGTGATTGAATGGTTTAGTGTATCTATTTCAGGGGTGGGAGACAGCAAGACAGTTTGTCTATAACCCTAAAGCCATATTTTCCATTTGTCTGTCTTATTTCATCTCAAACTCAGGTAGGCAAATAAAATCAATACCATGTATTGCCCTTCCCAACACCAATAGTAGTAATTTTAACTGGAAAAAAATAATACATGGCGTAATAAAAGATGATATAATATAAAAGGTTATGTACTGAACAGTTATTACACTTCCCACTCCTGGTTCTAATCAGCCTTCCCAGAGTCAAAAACTAGGTTTTTTGTTTTGTTTGTAAGAAATATTCTGTGTCTAATCAGGCACATGTGTATGTGTGTGTGATTATTCTATATAAATTGTTTCTTTTTTAAATTTTATTTATTTTTAAAGTAAATTTATTTATTTATTTATTTTGGGCTGCATGGGTCTTCGTTGCTGCACGCTGGCTTTTCTCTAGTTGTGGCGAGCGGGGGCTACTCTTCGTTGCGGTGTGTGGGCTTCTCATTGCGGTGGCTTCTCTTGTTGCAGAGCATGGGCTCTAGGTGCATGGGCTTCAGTAGTTGTGGCACATGGGCTCAGTAGTTGTGGCTTGTAAGCTCTAGAGTGCAGGCTCAGTAGTTGTGGCGCACGGGCTTAGCTGCTCCGCAGCATGTGGGATCTTCCCGGACCAGGGCTCAAACCCGTGTCTCCTGCATTGGCAGGCGGATTCTTAACCACTGTGCCACCAAGGAAACCCTAAATTGTTTCTTAATCTTGCTTGTTTCACTTAGATATGTATCTTGGTGATCATTCAATACAGTACATTTGAGGGCTATTTCGTTCTTTTTAATGGCAGAAATGTATTCCATGTTACAGCTGTACTAATGTATTTGGCCAGTACCTTATCTATTGACATATAGGTTGTGTCCATTCTTTTGTTACTAAAACATTGCTTCACTAATACCCTTTGTGTGAGTGAGTTCATTTGTAGACTATATTCCTAGAGGTGAATATGCTGTATGAAAGGGTAAGTGCAATTAAAATTTGATACTTATAATTATTGTCAAATTGCTTTCCAAAGGGAATTCTCCTACCAATAACATTTGAGAATGCCTGTTTCTCTGTATCTTTACTAATATTGCATAATATCAAATATTTTGATCTTAACAATTTTGCTTTTTATAAAGAAGATTAGACTTTCTCATTGTTGCTACAAATACCATCAGGATGTAGCTTATTTACTTTATTGTTTGGTATGAAAATCAAAGCAACAAGAATGTATCAGTTCCCTTTAACTCTCGATGAAAGTAGTTTAAAGAAAAAGGTGTGTGTGTGTGTGTGTGTGTGTGTGTGTGTGTGTGTGTGTGTAAATTCTCTCTTCTTACCCTCATACTTCAAACCCCAAATTCAAACATACTTTTAGGTTTCTTTAAAAAGCACGCACTTGGATACAAAGCATTATTCTAATTTCTGGTGTGAGCAGCCCCATCTGCAAAGAGCAAAACTAACTATACAGGTATGTAATTTCATGGTGTCTTATATAAGTGGTCATATTTTGTGAGGAGAAAATGCCAGTGAGGCATAGTTAAAGGTCACCTATTTTAATGAACCGGTTTATGACTTATGGTTTTACCCTTACTTTTCTTTTGCTTTTTTCGTAGGTTATACTTTGATTAGCATATAGATTGTCTAATAATTGTAGTATTTCAGGTTTAAATAATTCCTTATCCAATGTGCTTCCTCATCCAGAATTAATGGTGAATTCTTACAAGCTTGGGGGGGTGGGGAAGACAAAAGGAGGGACGGAGAGGAATGAGACAGAGAGAAAGAGGGATTACAAAGGTGAAGTGGGAAATGGCTTAAGGAGAAGAAAGCTTAGGTCTCTATTTTGTTAGATTCTCTGGTGCTAGCATCCTGCTGAGGTAGGAAGCTTTCTCAGAGAAAAAGAAATGAATCCTGTGTTCCAGGCTGAGTTGATGCTATATTTTTTTCATGTGACTTCATTTTATCTGTTATTTTTACTTAGATTCAGTTGATCTCTTCTCCTGACTCTGTCGGTGATAGAACGTGGATATCACATAAGCAAAGTAATAACCAACTTAATTCTTCCTAAATGATGTCAGCCCTCTAACTCATTCTCCAATCCCCATGTCCAACTCCCCCTCCAGACTTTTAGGTGGCATTGGACCTCTGCTCTGGTGATTTTAAAAAATACTGTATTGCTGCCTCGAATTATATTTCAGCAACTCGAAATTCACATTTACCCAGGAGGGACGACAGCAGAGTTTCATAGTGTCCCTGTGGGTTTCTCTAGGAAGGCATTAGTTAAGCTTATATTAGTTGAGAGCCTTCTATATACAGGGTCCATGTGCTATTTTATTGAATCATCGCAACTCCTATGAAGTCAGTATTGTTATTCTAGTTTTATAGATTAAGAAACTAAATCATAGAGGCCAAAGACATTGTCTAAAATCACAGGATGGCTCAGGTCACCAGAGCCAAGTTTTGAGCCTGCTCTAACTTAAAGCTGCATGTTTTTCTACCACACTACTTTGCCTAAATGTGTTGACATTTGTAGGTCCTGTAAGATAATGTACACAAAAGTATCTGTAAAGTATTTTGTTAGCAAACTGTGTATTAATGCTCAGGGATAGTTTTCCTATGTGTTTAATTACTTTATATTTCCTATAACATAGAGTAAATAGAAGTGAACGATTAAATAATTTAAAACTTAACAGGCCTATGAAGAGATACAATAAGTAATATATACCCATATCCCCACAACTCAACCTAAGAAGTGAAACATTTCAGGACAGTTAAAGCTGTGCCCCATCCTCTATACTTCTCCTCTATCATTTACATTACTTCCCACCCTTTCTTTTATCTTCCTGAAGAGAAAACCACTATCCTGAGTGTGGAATTTATCATTCTCATTTATTTCTCTAATCTGTAACTAATAGAGGTATCCCCTACTTCGAAAGTTTGCTTTACACCACTTCACTTTTACGAAAGACCTACATTAGTACCTGTTTTCGCTAACCAGAAGAAATTGAAGAGGACTTTTGCTTTTAGGAAGAAAGGTAAAAAGTGAAAATAGCATTCAGCGATGGTTTTGCAGTGAGCCCTTATAGAGGCAGTGCACCTTGAGTAGCGAGAATGGCACTGCCAAGCTCCTTCTCTGGGAATGACACTCAGCATCTCAGCATCAAACTGTCATAGCTTTGAACTGTGTCTGTGCGTATCTGTCTTTGTCTCGATTTATTCTGTGCATCCGTTAGCAAGATATGTCCTAAGGTAATTGTTTCTTTGCTTTATGCCATTTCACCTTAACAAAAGTTTTCATAGGAACACTGTACTTTCAAATAGTGGGAGAAACCTGTACAGTTGACCCTTGAACAACATGTGGGTTAGGGATGACCCCCTTTCATCCCCCATTCCTGGCAGTCAAAAATCTTCCTATAACTTTACATTTGGTGGTCTGCATCCATGGGTTCAATCAACCACAGATTGTGTAGTACTGTGGTATTTACTATTGAAAAAAATGCATGTGGAAGTAGACCCATGCAGTTCAAACCCATGTTAGGGTCAACCGTATATAGTAGTATTTTTGGTTTTTAAAATCTCTGTATACATTCTATCATGCTTTGTACAGTCATAGGCAACTTGCTTTTTTCACTCAAATTTATGTTTTTAGATTCATATACGTTTGTAAGTATATCTCGAGATTTTTAAGTGAAAACATTTAAAATATTTTTCTGAAAAGTGGATAGTAAAAATAATAACTTGATTCAATGAGCTAGGCCCTGTAACTGAGCACTTTACATATTAATTTATTTAATCTGTACAATACTAGATTTTATCATCCTTATTGCTGAAGTGCAGAAAGTTTAAATTATTCACACAAGGTAACAGCTAGTCAATAGCAGAGCTGGAATTCCAACACGAATATTTATAACCCCAGTTCTGTACTTTTTCTCTTTTACACTGCACCGACTACCTTTACTGAATTCCAACTTTCATCTCATTCAGTTCTCTTCAAGATCAAGGCTCCAAACTCCTGGCCCAGGGCAAGGCATAGAGCAAGAAACTGTGACCCCCAAGTGTGCAGAAGCTGCCTTGGTAATGCAGCCCCCAGGGTTACCACCTCCCCACTGCCTCTCATTTACAGAGGCAATTACCCTCTACTGTTACTGTGCTGTGTAGTGACATTTGGCATCACCTAGGGCACCTGTTTCCTGAGACATCCTACCCATAAAAGGAAATAACTACTCCAGGAATCCATCCCCCAACTAAAACCTAGGCCAGTTCACTACCGTGCACCATGATTGAAAAGATGCCATAGAAAAATGTAACAGGCCTTCACAAACCAACCAACAGAGCAATTGTTAAGCAAAATTGCTGGGTCTACAATTACTACTATTACAAACTGTCTATTAAAGAGCAGCCTCTGCCTCCCTCTTGACTCTTTCATTAGCACAATACTCCCACATTAGTACCCAATTATAAACAAGCCCTGTCCAAATTTACACTGCTCTCCAAATTACATACACAGACTGATTACTGTTTCCTTAAAGAGCAAAATCAATGAGAGCACTAAATACTCCTGTCGTTTCAGAGTGTGGTGGCTTTATAGCTGGACCCTTTTGAATACATGTGGTAACAGCCTTTTAACACGGTCTGCAGAAACAGGCACTGTACTTGTAATGTTTCTTCTAAAGCAGAAATCAAGAACAGCAGGACCCTGCCTACTTCTCACATCATGTAGGAGCTTTCTCCTCTCTCATTGAACATGCTCCAACCACGCTATCCTTAAAAGTTCTCAGACTCACCACGTTCACTCCTGCCTTAAAGCCTTTGCTTTTGCCATTTACTGTTTCCTCTGCCTAGAAGGTTGTTTTCCCAGATTTCAGAAAGGCTGACTTCTTGTCAATCATATCTTAGTTCAAGTCTCATCCACCCCTTTTCAGGTCTTCCCTAGCATATGTTATATGCTCAATAAATACTTGTTGAATCAATCAATTAAAAGTTACCAATGCATTTAATTTCTATATAGCATACATTTTGTTTCTGTTGACCTTGATGATGTCATCTGATGTGTGTTTCCATTGAAAGCACGGGTCCAAAAGTTTCTGGTGGGAGGAAGGAGAAGGGCCATTCTATATTATTGTCCCCTGGCTCCATCAGATCTTGCACTTCCTCTATTGTTCTTTTATTGGGAGGCTTCGGCCTCATGTATAGTATTAAAGTTTGATAAAGAGACGCATAAAGTGGCATAATCTTTTTTTAAAACATAACTAACACCTGATCAAATCAGTGAAGAGGATCAGGAAGAGATAGTGAAACGTTGATATGCAAGTATCGAGTATTTCTTGATATCAAAGTATTTCTTTGTGTATTTTTCACAGTCATATAGCTTCTACACTACCCGTCAACAAGTAGAAAGCAGATATTCACTGGACAGACAAGGTAATCTATCATGATATCATCGTATCTTGCTTTCTGCTGCCCTATTGAAGGTTGTTGATCAACATTTCTTCAACTTCCACCACTTTAATTCAAGAAAAAACTAAAGCACATTTTGCATATGCAAAACATATTTTCAGCTGTTCACAAGTGCACCATGTCTACCAATACTGCTTGGAGGGTGGAAACAGCACAGAAACAACCTTTCACTTATCATCCTTTTAGATATGGTATGTCTAGTTTCTTCTACTAGAGTGCAAACCTGACAAGTGGTAACTCCATAAGTTCTTGTCTCTTTAACTCTTGTCTTCTACATGAGAATGAAACTGATCAATATGACCACAAACTTATAATAGGATTTTAGGTACATTATCACTGACATAATAAAAACCCTCTTCCCTCACTGCCATGAGATAATTCTTTTGATCCAGCCCAAAATAGAATTGGCCTTTTCTTTCCTGTTTCTTTGTCAGCAGCTATTTTTGCAAGGTTTTCATTACTTCTTAATTGTTCAAACTTCCTATCTTCATTTTTCTTGTTAAGGACCAATTTTACAAATGAGTTCATTATTTCTACCATTTTAGACTCATCATTAATTTCATGCTCCTCATTTATTAGTGGACCTATTTTCTCTTTGGTACTTCTTTTCTCACTGCAGTATTTGTAAAATGCTGTTGTTTTCTTTGAGTCCCCTTTACAAGCTTTATTAAGTTGTCTTTATGCAACTGGTATCTTTCCTATGTTTAATTGATGTATCTTTTTATTCCAAATTGTAATTTTTTCTTCATTGACTTTATTTTTTTTTAAATTTTAATATATTATCCCATTGCTTCTATCTATCTATCTATCTATTTATTTTTGGCTGCATTGGGTCTTCGTTGCAGTGCACGAGCTTCTCATTGCAGTGGCTTCTCTTGTTGCGGAGCACGGACTCTAGGCACACGGGCTTCAGTAGTTGTGACACTGAACAGGCTCAGCAGTTGTGGCTCGTGGGCTCTAGAGTGCAGGCTCAGTAGTTGTGGTGCACGGGCTTAGTTGCTTCACGGCATGTGGGATCTTCCTGAACTAGGGATCGAACCCATGTCCCTTGCATTGGCAGTCAGATTCTTGACCACTGTGCCACCAGGGAAGTCCCTTTTCATTGACTTTAATATGAGATGTTAAAATACATTTATATTTACACTTCATATTTGCACACCTCATTCTAAAAATACATTTTAAATCTGCTCTAGTCTTCTTAAAATATCAATAGAAGAAGTACTGGCAGAAAGAAAATTGAGACAATTCCACATCTTATAAATGCGTTACTTTATACAATAAATTTCTTCATCCTTAATTAGTGAAGATATTCATAATAGTTTTATCTGTTAGGCTGATACAGAACATTATTTAACAATGCCCTTGGCCAGGGCACATAGCAAAGTCAACGTATAGAATTTCAGTTGCTAAATTTGTGGGCATCTGAGGAAAGAATGTGTAGGGTAGAGGTAAATAGCATAGACCAAGATATGGAAGACCTGGTTCTAGATCATGAACATTCCTAAATACTTTTAACCAAGTCTCTTGCTCTTTCTGTCTGCTAGAGTTTCTGCATCTCCATTTTGATCCTCACCTCCCTGTATTTCTTAGAAACATGGGGATAGGGGTAGGAAGGGGAGAGGATGTATTTGCAAGTAGAGCATGCTGGCAGAATCTAGGCAGAAAAAAATACTGTAATCCATGATTCCTGCCACGATACTACAGAGCATTGAATTAGGAAACAGGAGGCCTGGGGTTTATTGTAGCTTTCCTATTTTATGACTTCTTGGCAAATGAGCTTTCTCATTTGTAAAATGTGGGAGTTGAATTGGATGATAGTTAACATTCCTTCTAAGTGTTCTATATGATTCTTAAAATTTGGAGTTTATTAAGTCATTCACTAGGAGGTTTATTTATGTATTAGAATTATTAGGCTCCTATTAAGTTCTTCAGTCTCTTTCTTGGAACTCTAAATGAGCCTGACTGTTTCATACACCACGTATGTACCAGCCCTCAAAAGCAAGTCTTGGATACCAGCCTATGTTTGAAGTTAATAGCCAGGGTTCCTGTTTGCCTAATCCCCCAGTGATTTTGTTTCTACTCCAGTTTCACTTAGCTTTGAACTCTTGGTGTTGAGGTCTCTGTTGCATATGGCCTCAGTGTTCTCAACTGAACTAGGTCACATCTTTGACTCTAATCTTAACTTACTACTCAGGAGGGAGCGCTCAGCCAGCTGTAGATCTAAACAACTCAGTTTCTACAAATTCAAACAAACTAGTCCCTGACTCTCACTGACCTTTGAATGGTTGGGATCGTGCATCAGATAATTATTTATTAAATATTTTGTCCTAGGGAAAATTTTTCTCTGAGACATAGCTCTGCCATTTTTAAAAACTACTTACCTACTTTATCAAATCTGCTATGAAAATCAAGTGAAATAATTTCTATGAAGTTTCTTTGTAAAATATCTTGTGCATCCCTGTGTGCAAATACCTAAAATAATAACTTCTCTGACACTGCTCCTTATTCTTTTTAAACTTCCGTGTGCATGTGTTTGTGTTTTTGTTTGTTTGTTTGTTTGTTACACATATTCCCACATCTCTCCCACTCCTTGAAAGAATCTCTATCTTTTTTCAATCTGGTAGACTCCTATTCATTTCTCAAGACCCAGCTCAAAGGTTATCTCTTACGTGAAGCATTCCTATCTCTTCCAGGCAGAGAAAGCAATGTTCTCCTCCACAGTCATTTTGCGCTTGGTTTACATCTTTAGTCATAGTTACAGCAGAAGCAGCAGCAGTCCCATAGGTAATAGGCTTTGAGCACTTCATACAGGACTGCATTGTACATGTCTTATTTCATCCTGAAACAACAATATCAAGAAACACGTAACCTTGTAAAGCACTATACAATTTAAAGAATCTTCCATTTAATAAAAAAAAAAAAATAGGTAACTTTATTAAGGTCATTATGGGAAACTAGGGTCAGATAACTTGCTGAAGATCTACCAATGTAAGTTCAGAAAGGGTCTAAACTTAGACCGCAACCCAAGCCTTAGTCCTCTCTCCCCACCATATGACCTTTCAAAGCATCACGGGAATTGGTAGACTCTACTTAAGCAGTTGTGACTAAGGGTGATGACTCTGCCCTCATCCAGAGTTTCACTTTATTCTCACTATCACAGCTTTGCAGTGCTATATTTCCCTGCTCTGTATCATTTAATATTCTATTCTACTTTTTGCTATTCTTTTTATAATTCTTGCTTTCTTATAATTGGCAGGACTTTTTAATAATATTCACATTAAAGTTCTTAGTTTCTCTGTTTGGAATTCCTCCAAGTTTATACTATGTTCAGAATTATTTATTTTGTTCTTTTTATTTCTAAGGAAGTTTGCTTTCCCTGTAAAATCCCTTCCTTCAAATATAAACATCTTGATTTGACTATTATCTGTCTAATTTAGTTCAGCACTGTGTGAGGGTATCTCTCTAATCTGCAGTCTTGGTGGGAGGAGTTATAGAGCCCTCTGGGTTTGTGGCAGAGAGAAAGCAGCTTCCAGGTTAATGCTGATCTTCAAAAAGAAGCCTAATGCACAAAAGTCCTAGATGTTCTGATACTTCCCATGAAGTACTGTAGTATTATGAAACAACAGTCATTCTTCCCCTTACTCTCAGTTACAGCCGTGAGATATTTGACTAAATCCACTTTGTATCCACTTTGCAGAGGCTCTACCTTCATATTAATACTTTTATTCCCATAACTTTAAAACACTTAGATTGTGTCTCCATTTAATGCCAAATAGCTACAATGTTCAAGGCATCCTGTGTGCCTCCTTAAGTGTTACTCAGCTCCCAGGGACTGGCTTATCAGGCAAGAATGAGTCTGTTACTAATTTCTGAGAATATTACACAGTAAATCTTGATCAACTAGGTAATGCAATCCAATTATTTATATTAAATACTCTCTAAGGAAAAAAGGGTGAAAAGCCAGATTAATAAACTTGTAGAGACATTATGAAATCCATAACTTGCAACATATATATTATAATCTTCTTAATTTTGTGTATTGGAATTTATGATGATCCTAGGTGTTCACAATGATAATTCCATAATTTTCAGTGATCAAAGAAAAATGCATTTCTGATCCCTATGGTATTAAGGAAAGAGAAATCATGTATTTGAGAAAAATTTTCGGTAATAAAAATTGAAACAGAAAGAGGTGTCTGTTTCATCACAGAATTAAATTAGCCAGAACATCCCATTTTTCAAGCATTTCCATTAATCAAGGTTTTACTCTACTTTTAGATAGGAAGTCTAATCAAGACTATCTGAGAAGTCAGTGTATTGGAATGTCACTTACTAAAGATTTCAAATATGATTTTCAGAGCTTTTAGACCTTGACTTTTAGGGAAAGTTCTCTGGTCAAAAGACCATTTGCCTGCACAATATCACATAGTACCTTAAACAGTTGTCACTAAAATATCATTTCCTTGTCAAACAGAGGTGGCCTTATTTCTATGATTGTGTGTCCAGATACATATAAAGGCACAATAAAATGCAGAAATGTGTTGATATATTCAAGGCATAGCTTAAAAAATGAAGAGACCTTCCTGGAATCAAGATAGCCTTGTTTACTGGATCCAATTGCTCTTTAGACACTTGTGCGATTTAGGCAGAGATGCAATTTTTGGATCCTTTTGTTTTAAATTGTATCATCCATTACCTAAATGCATTTTTACCCAGCAAGAAATGGCAGAGCCCAGGATTTATAACAACAACACTCCCAGAATCAGAAAAATGGTGATTCGGCTCATGGTTTCTGAAAAGGTATTAACATGCTTATACATGTCTGTCCTTTCCACATTCCCCCCCCAAATCTCAAATATAATATGAATATTTTATAGTGATGTTTAGTAATGAGCACCCAATCCAACCTTAAAATGACTCCTCTTTTAATTAGCACATTAGTCACTCAGTAAAAATTGAGTTGGATGAATTATTCAAATAGAATTCAGCAGAGATTCAGGAGCAAATCTGAAAGACAGTGGAAAGAAGAAGCAAGGCTGTCTAGTATTTTTCACTCACAGAAGGTTAAAGAGGGATCCTGCAAAGCTAAGGAGCGGGACTCATAAGGGCTGTTTGTTAACAGAAGAAGCTGTAGAATGTGTCTGATGCTGCCAGTATCTGAGGATGACCTTGAAGTACTGATAAACACCAAGCAAAGGAGGAGAACACATGTTGGTGAAGTAATACTTCTTTATCTTTTGCTTTCATAGCTTAAATTAAACCCTAAAGAATACTTCTGTGTACATTTTGGGATGAACTCTCACTAGGCATTCACCTAGTGCCTAAAATACTTGAACTGGAAAGAAACATTCATGTTGAAGTTTTGTTGCCTCAGGATAATTCTGTAATTTAATGCAGAGAAATGGTCCGATTAGCAGTTGGGAGCAGCAGGGGAAAGCTAACTGGAGTAAGGAGGTGAGAGAGAGAGTCAGAACTTTATCCCTCAAGCACACACAAAAAAAACAAAACAAAACTGCTCAAGGGGAGAGGAAGTGGGAAAAAGCCGAAGGAAGTAGAATTCAGTAAGTCAGTGGCAGTGATAATTGGAAACAAAAATGACTTTTAAACTACTGCAAGGCCAAAGTCCATAAAAACAAGCAGGGAAAAATCCCCTCAAGTATTTAGATTTTCTCACGAAATTGTTCAGACGAATGGACAATAAACAAAGCACGAACCCTGCAAGATAGATCCCTATCCCGTAGGTTTGGATGAAGACAAGAAATGACAGGGCTGAGAGGAGAGTAGCCATGAAAATCAGCCTGGCTCTCCAGGTAATTTATCTGCAAAGGACATTTGCTTGAACTATTTGTTTTTGGTTGATATTCTCTTTCCATTTCACGTTGCTTTGGTCAGAGAAAAACACCTGAAGGCAGGAAGCCTGCTGGTTGTACATTTTTCATGCTGAGTGAGCCATTTCCCTGGGCTCAGTAGAAGCTAGTTTGACTTTAGCCTGATGTGCAACCTTAAGGAGAGATCTTGACTTCAAGAAGCCAGGACTCTGGGACTTCCCTGGTGGCACAGTGGATGAGAATCCACCTGCCAGTGCAAGGGACACGGGTTCGATCCCTGGTCCGGAAGATCCCACATGCTGCGGAGCAACTAAGCCCATGTGCCACAGCTACGGAGCCCACATGCTGCAACTACTGAAACCCACGTGCCTAGAGCCTGGGCTCCGCAACAAGAGAAGCCACTGCAATGAGAAGCCCGCACACTGCAACAAAGAATAGCCCCCACTTGCTGCAACTAGAGAAAGCCCGCACACAGTGACGAAGACCCAACGCAGCCCAAAATAAATAAAATTTTAAAAGAAAATTCTAAAAAAAAAAAAAAGCGAGGACTCCTTCAGTGGCCATTTTCATGAGGTAGGTTAATTTATGACATCCTTGGCTGGTTCCAGAATATTTGGAATAAATACAGGTCCAGACGTCATTACCAAGTGGCCAAAATCCACATCAGTCTCCTAGAACTGACCCTGATTCACTTCCACCCTAAGAATGGTCATCCATTTATCTACATGCCCACCTGAGCTGTCAGACCCAAATTTAATCTGTAGGCTTAACACAGAAATAACCATCATTTTACTCAAGCGTACTCTGCTTCCCACTGATCATTTTCTGTAATGGTTTGACCCCAGAATAGCCTTGGCTCAAAGCAATCTGTTCCTACCTACAGGATACCACTGAAAGGCTAGCAAAATGCTACACAGACCAGGGAGTCTCTTTCTCCCACTTGGCCCTCACAGGAAGTGAAATTCTATTCCCAGCTCCAGCCTATGAGGGACATATGGAAGCTAGTTCATTTTAGTTGAAATTATATTGTCTTTTAACTTGTTTATTTGATCCATGCTAACGTGTACTAATGTGTTTGTTGCTACCCTTGTTACCCATCAAAATGTTAAGCAGCTCTGAGAGAATGGGAAACAAGATTTTGTACTTGTCATCCTGGGTACCCTGAACATAGTGAAACAATAAAGTGTCTAAAATTAAAGTAAACAGTAAACATTTTTCTCACATTCTGCATAGGTAACCACAATTAATATTTCTGGTAGCAATTATTTCAACTTTTATTTCTTGACAAACTTCAGACAGTTCTAGAAATATGAAGATTTGAACATCATATCCCTACTTACCTCTGATTTTTGTTAACTATATTATTATTGTTTCATTGTCAAGTTATGTAAAATTTATATTCTGAAATAAATATAAATAATTCTCATTTTCTTTATTCATAGGTTGTCTGATAGCTTAAACAGAATAAAAGCATTATTTTCAGTTTCTTGTTATATATGTGTAATTCACTCTAGATCTATGTTGTATGACTGAACTGATAGAGAAAGGAATATGATTCTGCCATTAAATCTCTGCTCAAATGAGAATGATTTGTGTGCAGAGATTCAAGGCATTTCTTTTTAATTTCCTTTCTGCTCTCTTTTTTTCTGTCAAGATCATATTTTGCTGCCACTGTTTCTTCTGTATCACATTATCCTTTTTCTTGTGTTACTCTTTTGCTGCTTTGGAATGTTCTCTTGAGAGGTTGTATAATTCAGAAGTCCATGCATGCTCCAAAGTGTCTTTATTTTGCCTTCATATTGGTTGTTGAGTTCATTTTAGCTAGAATTCTTTTACCTTTTAGCTTCTTTATTTGATTCCTACTAATATATTTATTGCTATTTATGTTACCTAACAAGATTTAGGCAGCCCTGAGGAAACAGGACATGGGATTGTATAAATTTGGTGGGGGGCTGGGGGGAAGTAGATTAACCTGAATGTAGTTAGAAAAACAAAGAATCTAAAATAAGTGTGGTCCAGAAAGATAGACAAGATGAAAAGGAAGAGGGCTATGTACCAGATGAAGGAACAAGATAAAACCCCAGAAAAACAACTAAATGAAGTGGACATAGGCAGCCTTCCAGAAAAAGAATTCAGAATAATGATAGTGAAGATGATCCAGGACCTCGGAAAAAGAATGGACGCAAAGATAGAGAAGATGCAAGAAATGGTTAACAAAGACCTAGAAGAATTAAAGGACAAAAAAACAGAGATGAACAATACAATAACTGAAATGAAAACTACACTAGAAGAAATCAATAGCAGAATAACTGAGGCAGAAGAACGGATAAGTGACATGGAAGACAGAATGGTGGAATTCACTGATGTGGAACAGAATAAAGAAGAAAGAATGAAAAGAAATGAAAACAGGGCCTCCCTGGTGGCGCAGTGGTTGAGAGTCCGCCTGCCGATGCAGGGGACATGGGTTTGTGCCCCGGTCTGGGAAGATCCCAATGCCGCAGAGCGGCTGGGCCCGTGAGCCATGGCTGCGGAGCCTGTGCGTCCGGAGCCTGTGCTCCGCAACGGGAGAGGCCACAGCAGTGAGAGGCCTGCGTACCACAAAAAAAAAAAAAAAAGAAATGAAGACAGCCTAAGAGACCTCTGGGACAACATTAAACACAACAACATTCGCATTATAGGGGTCCCAGAAGGAGAAGAGAGAGAGAAAGGACCAGAGAAAATATTTGAAGAGATTATAGCTGAAAACTTCCCTTACATGGGAAAGGAAATAGCCACCCAAGTCCAGGAAGCGCAGAAAGTCCCATACAAGGTAAACCCAAGGAGAAACGTGCCGAGACACATACTAATTGAATTGGCAAAAATTAAAGACAAAGAAAAATTATTGAAAGCAGCAAGGGAAAAATGACAAATAACATACGAGGGAACTCCCATAAGATTAACAGCTGATATCTCAGCAGAAACTCTACAAGCCAGAAGGGAGTGGCATGATATACTTAAAGTGATGAACAACCAAGATTACTCTACCTGGCAAGGATCTCATTCAGATTCAATGGAGAAATCAAAAGTTTTACAGACAAGCAAAAGCTAAGAGAATTCAGCACCACCAAACCAGCTCTACAACAAATGCTAAAGGAACTTCTCTAAGTGGGAAGCACAGGAAAAGAAAAGGACCTACAAAAGCAAACCAGAAACAATTCAGAGAATGGTCATAGGAACATACATATGGACAATTACCTTAAACATGAATGGATTAAATGCTACAACCAAAAGACACAGGCTTGCTGAATGGATACAAAAACGCAACAGCTAACAGCTATAAAAGAGGAAATTGACATTAACACAGTAATAGTGGGGTACTTTAACACCTCACTCACACCAAAGGACAGATCATCAAAAATGAAAACAAATAAGGAAACAGAACCTTTAAATGACACAATACACCAGATAGATTTAATTGATCTTTATAGGACATTCCATCCAAAAGCAACAGATTACACTTTCTTCTCAAGTGTGCATGGAACGTTCTCCAGGATAGATCACATCTTGGGTCACAAATCAAGCCTCAGTAAATTTAAGAAAATTGAAATCATATCAAGCATCTTTTCTGATCACAGCGCTATGAGATTAGAAATGAATTACAGGGAAAAAAATGTAAAAAACACAAACACATGGAGGCTAAACAATACGTTACTAAATAACCAAGCGATCACTGAAGAAGTCAAAGAGGAAATCAAAAAATACCTAGAGGGGCCTATCCTGGTGGTGCAGTGGTTGAGAGTCGCCTGCCGATGCAGGGGATACGGGTTCATGTCCCGGTCTGGGAGGATCCCACGTGCCGCGGAGTGGCTGGGCCTGTGAGCCATGGCCACTGAGCCTGTGCGTCCGGAGCCTGTGCTCCACAACAGGAGAGGCCACAACAGTGAGAGGCCCGCGTACCGCAAAACAAAAACAAAAACAAAAACAATAAAAAACCTAGAGACAAATGACAATGAAAACATGACAATCCAAAACCTGTGGGATGCAGTAAAAGCAGTTCTAAGAGGGAAGTTTATAGCTATACAAGCCTATCTCAAGAAACAAGAAAAATCTCAAACAATCTAACCTTACACCTAAAGGAACTAGAGAAA
>NC_041224.1:109430850-109442908 GCF_002837175.3 Physeter macrocephalus | reverse complement strand
TTGGAAAAGAAGAAGTAAAACTGTCACTGTTTGCAGATGACATGATACTATACATAGAGAATCCTAAAGATGCCACCAGAAAACTACTAGAGCTAATCAATGAATTTGGTAAAGTTGCAGGATACAAAATTAATGCACAGAAATCTCTTGCATTCCTATACACTAATGATGAAAAATCTGAAAGAGAAATTAAGGAAACACTCCCCTTTACCACTGCAACAAAAAGAATAAAATACCTAGGAATAAACTTACCTAGGGAGACAAAAGACCCTTGTGCAGAAAATTATAAGACACTGATGAAAGAAATTAAAGATGATCCCAACATATGGAGAGATATACCATGTTCTTGGATTGGAAGAATCAATATTGTGAACATGACTATATTACCCAAAGCTATCTACAGATTCAATGCAATCCCTATCAAATTACCAATTACATTTTTTATGGACCTAGAAGAAAAAAATCTTAAAATTTGTATGGAGACACAAAAGGCCCCGAATAGACAAAGCAGTCTTGAGGGAAAAAAATGGAACTGGAGGAATCAGACTCCCTGACTTCAGACACTGTTGGTGGGAATGTAAATTGATACAGCCACTATGGAAAACAGTGTGGAGGTTCCTTAAAAAACTCAGAATAAAATTACCCTATGATCCAGCAATCGCACTACTGGGGATATACCCAGAGAAAACCATAATTCAGAAAGAAACATGTACCCCAATGTTCATTGCAGCACTATTTACAATAGGCAGGTCATGGAAGCAACCTAAATGCCCATCAACAGACAAATGGATAAAGAAGAAGTGGTACATATATACAGTGGAATATTACTCAGCCATAAAAAGGAATGAAGTTGGGTCATTTGTTGAGATGTAGATGGATCTAGACACTGTCATACAGAGTGAAGCAAGTCAGAAAGAGAAAAACAAATATCGTATATTAACACATACATGTGGAACCTAGAAAAATGGTACAGATGAACCGGTTTGCAGGGCAGAAATTGAGGCGCAGATGTAGAGGACAAACGTATGAACACCAAGGGGGGAAAGCAGGGGGGTGGGGGGATGGTGGTGTGATGAATTGGGAGATTGGGATTGACATGTATACACTGATGTGTATAAAATTGATGACTAATAAGAACCTGCTGTATAAAAAATAAAATTAAATTAAAAAAAAAATAAAATAAAATAAGAGTGGCCCCTGTACAGGGCCAGAGAGTAAATATTTTAGATTTTGCAGGCCATAGAGTCTCTGTCACAATTCCACTATTGTAGTGCAAAAGTAGCTATAGATGATACATAAATAACTGAGCAAGGCCTTGTTCCAATAAAACTTTAGTAGTGTACACTGAAATTTGAATTTCATGTGGTTTTCATGTGTCATGAAAATGATTTTTAAAAATTATTTTAAAATGTTAAAACTCTTCTTAACTTTCAGACCATACAAAAACAGGCAGCAGGCTGAATCTGACCTGCAGGCTATATTTGCCTACCTGTGGTCTAAAAGGAAAACAAGAGGTTTTCCTTTCTCTCCCCATTATAATTAAAAAAAAATTTTGAAACCTAAATGTGTTTCAATTGTTTTTTTCCTTAATACTTTGAAGACTTAGTTCTATTGTTTTCTAGCATCCCAGGTTGCTGATGAAGAGTCCGATGGTGGTGTAATTCTCAGCTGTTAGTAGGGAACCTACCCCCTCTGCCTCTTCTGTATCTTCAAATGCTGAAATTTCACCAGGATCTGTACAAACGTGGATCTTTAAGGTATATTTTGCTTGATTCTTAGTGGTTGTGTTCTATTAGAAGGCTGTTACTCTTCTCCAGCTCAGGGAAATTATTTTGTATTTATGTAATTTTATTACTCTTTCCTCTTCCTTCCCCCTGCCCTTCTATAATTCCTAATAGAATGTTATTAAATCTCTTCTGTATGTCATTCATGAATCTTAACTTTTTCTTTTTTCTGACTCATTCTCTTTTAAACTTCATTCTGGGAAATTTCCTCAATTTTATCTTTTAAGTTAGAAGCTTCTTGCTGCTCTTCCCATTTGATTATTTTGTCTATTCATTGGCTTTTCAAAAAAATATGTCCTCATATTTTTAATTTAAAAGAATTATTGTTTACTCACAGTAAAGTTTGGTGCATATTTTGTTGCTTCGAATTTTTGGAGCCTTTTCAGATACAAGGATGACCCACTTGTATGTCAGTTGTCTTCCCCAAAGGTTTCTCTCTGCTGTTTCTTTATTGATCCAGTTCCTCTAGACTGTCTTTCTTTCAGTAAAACTTGTGCTTCACTTCTGATTCTTTTTTAGTCCTTCTTCTTACTCCTCCCATCACCTCCCACTGTCCTAGAACTGTTATGGTTTCTTTTTATTTGCAAATATTCTTTTTGTCATTTTCTTCCTGAGAAGGAAGAAAATAGATGTATGTCCTCAGTCTGTTATCTTGAGCAGGTAGATAAGGATTGAGGACAGCATATAAGTTGATGGGAGTATAGGAAAAAGGAAAAGATGTTGCTTGGATTCCTGTGGAACCTCATTTGGGACAACATGGGAGGAACTGAGTACACTATAGGCGGGAGGGAACAAAATCAAACTTGGGCCCCTTGACAATTTGGGGAAGAGGGCAGAAATGCAAAACCTTTCCTAAAACAGAATGTATAAAATTTCAACTAAAGTTGTGTAGCTAGTAGATCCAAAAACTAAGTAAGGAGTTTTATAAGTTAAGGTGGTACCATTGATTTGTTATTGAGATATTGCCAACATGTTTGCACCAACCCATGACTTCAGTCATGCACAAATGGCCAATCTAGTTTTATTTGATTTCCTGGAGACCTAACCAATTGACTATGGGTAAGAACAAGATGACAACTATGACAGATTCCACTAAGGTCCCCTTTTCTGTATGATGAAATAATTAATGTCTTTTTAAATATGTTAGCAAATTTCCCCAGTATCAATGCCTGTGATTTCTCAATTAGTAGATAGGCCCACCCATTTTAATGTTTTCTTGTCTGTAAAAGCATTTTAATCTTTATCTTCTCAGTGAATGTCAGGTGTACATCACAGTAAGACCACATTTTGGTGTCAAAATATTTGTGAGAGTGGCTAAATGTAGACATGGTTTAATCCTGTTCCCCAAATTCCTTCATGTCGTTAATAATCACTCTCAGAGTGCAGTTTTCTGGCCATATCACCTTTATGTTCTTCCTTTGAATGGTCCACAGTTTGCATGAATGAGACTCAGAAGGGTACTCTGTCCGAGTTTTAATGATGTTCATGAACTGAGTAGAACTTGGGAAGAAAAGATAAAGAACATTAAAAAACCTGCCTAACCTAAAATGTGGAGCTGTTCCCAGAGTGTCCAGACCATGGATGTTCATTTTGTGTACAAATAAATCTAATCTTTTTTTCCTTCTCTCTCTCTCTCTCTCTCTCTCTCTCTCTATAATGTAGAGCAGCTGTAGCAGTTTGGTCTTTTCCTCTGAGCTCTGTGTTGCTGAATTGAATAGTAACTTGAAAACCAATCTGTAGCCCAGGGAAGGAAAACAGAAATTAGTTCTTCATCCTCTACTCTTTATACTATATGTGTGACCCTTAATTACGTTCACAGGGTCCTATTCAGAATGTGTAATGCTGGCCTAGGAGACAATGGAGCTACCATACAAATCAGACAAAAAAGATAACCCTGCAAAGCTTTTGTTTGTGAAATAATACCATGCTGGGTTATAAGTTTTACAAGAAAAAAATACATGAGAATAATAGGGTTTTCTAAATCAATTTGGGCCTCAGAGTTTCCATTTGGGGCTCACCCACATAAATGAAAGCAATGATATTAAATTTATTTCAACCTTTTCATCAGTACTGAATTTAAATAGGATCATACATGTAATAGAAAACACTGTGTTGTCTCCTCAAGCTGATCTTATCTCTCAGGATGAGGTCATACCTAAACCTGAAACCATTGTTACTGATTTTAAGGCCAATGTGTTAATTTATATGTATCCAACATTTTAAAAAAATTTGTGCATATATCAAACATTTAAAACGAAACATATTAGGAAAATATAACAATCTAGTATACCAAAATCACTGTATGTACAACATTTCATATGTGCATGTATTAGCAATTTTAATACATAAAGGAAGGAAAAATGGCTAGGGCAATGATTCACTGATCATTAAGAACTGATATGACTGCATATTTTTTCTTGTTAATATAAATAAATAAGTTTGTCTACTATTACTTGCCAGTGGTACCTTGGCTGAAACCTGATTGGTGTGTAACAGAAAACGTTAAAATGTGTTAACAATGTCACTTTACCTTTCTGTACCTCAGTTTTCTGATCTACAAAATGAAGGAGTTGGGATAGATTATATCTAAATTCCAACTTGGCACATAGAATTTTTAGTGGTACAACTTAGTTTGTTCACTCTCAGCCCACCAATTGGCATAATTTACAACAAACTTACGTTTTTTCATTGGAAATCTTAAGACTTGAGAAATCAAAATTGAAAAGGAAAGGAAATCAAACTGGAAAGAAAGAGGATGCATCCTAGTTTCTTACTTCCTTAGATGACTGGTTTTATAAATAGTCCAAAATGTAAATGCTTAAACTGTATGTATATTTCTCTCATAATACATTCCTTCCTCAATTCAAAAATCATTATGATTGCCCACTATATGCTTGAGTCTCCAAGTATATTTCCCATTTGCTTGCTAAACCCTGGTGCCATGTTAAAGAAATTAAAGCCCACTGTTATAATTAGAAGAAAGTTTTAAAAAGCAATTACCCTAGAGGGGCAACCATTAATTTAAATTTAGAGTAGAATGTAAAGTTTATAAAATTATTTGTGAGCACAGGTTTCTATTTTACAATGTAATTGAGGTATAGTTGACATAAAATGCAATTTACATATTTAAAGTATACAGTTTGATGAGTTTAATACATGTTTATACTTCTGATACCATCACCACAGTCAACACACTGAACATTTTTAACACTCCTAAGAGTTCCCTTATAGCCGTTTGTAATCCAAGCTTCTTTCACCTGTCCAGCTATCCCCTAGGAAACTATTGTTCTGCTTTCTGTCACTATAGATAAGTTTACATTACATAGAATTTAATATAAATGAAATCATACTGCATGTACTCTTTTTTAACTGGCTTCTTTCACTCAGCATGATTATTTTAAGATGCAATCTATGTTGTTGTGTGTATTGATAGTTTATTCCTTGTTATGGCTGAGATTCCACTGCATGGATATACTACAATTTGTTTATGCATTCATCAGTTGATGGAGATTTAAGTTGTTTCCAGTTTGGGGCTACTACAAATAAAGCTGCTACAAATGTTCATGTACAAGTCTTTATGAGGTTATATGCTTCCTTTCCTCTTGGATAAATACCTAAGAGTGAAATGGCTGAATCATATAGTAGGTAAATGTTTAACTTTTAGAGAAGCTGTCAAATTGTTTTCAAAGTGGTTGTACTATTTTCAGTTCCCACCAGCAATGTGTGAGAGTTCTAGTTGCTCCATACCAGAAATCAGCAAACTATGTCCCATTGACTAAATCTGGCCTGCCATCTGTTTCTGTATGGCCCATGAGCTAGGAATGGGTTTTACATTTTCAAGTGGTTGGGAAAAAACTCAAAAACCAATAACACTTTGTAAAATTTAAGAATTGTGTAAAATTTGGATTTTAGTGCCCATAAAGAAAGTTTTATTGGAACATAGCCATATACATTCATTTATGCATTGTCTGTGGCTGTCTTTGTAGTACATTGTTAAATAGTTGTGTCCAAGACCACATGACCAGTGTGCTCTTGGTGTCTTTCCATTTTTATATATTTTTAGATTCAGCTAAAATTTTGTTGCTAATTTTACATCTATAGTTATGAAGAATATTGGTGTATGGGTTTGTTTTATTGTAATGACTTTGTCTTGTTTTTATATCATGGTAATGCTATCTTCACAGAATGATTTGTAAAATGCTCCCACTTCTGTTTTTGAGAAGAGCTTGTATAAAAGTGGTATCACTACTTCTTTAAATGTTTGGTAGGATTCATCAGTGAAGTCATCTGGGTTTTTGCACTTTTCTTTGTTGAAAGATATCTAACTAGAAATTCAGTTTTTCTAATAGATACACAAATATCCAGGCTTTCTATTTCTTCTTGAGTGAAATTTGGTGGTTTGTCTTTTTCAAGGCCTTTCTCCATTTCATCTAAGTTATCACATGTATTAATATAGTGTTGTTCAAAATATTCCTTTATTGTCTATCTATTAAATGTCTATAATATCTGTAATGATAGATTCTCTTTCATTCAGATGTTAGTAACTTATGTCTTTTTTTTCCTGTTAAGTCTGGATAAAGGTTTCTTATTTTTGTTAATTTTTTAAAACAATTAGTTTTTGTTTTTATTGATTCTCTTTCTTTTTAGTTTTATTTATTTGATTTCTGCTCTTATCTATATTACTTACTTCTTCATCTTACTTTGGGTTTAATTTGTTAATCTTTTTCTAGTTCTTTAAGGTGAAAATGCAGGCAATTGATTGCAGACCTTTCTACTTTATTAATATAAATGTTTGATGCTATAAAATTTTTTTAAGCACTGAATAAGATGCATACCACAAATTTTGACATATTATCATTTTTATTCAATTCAACATATATTCTAGTTTGTCTTGTGATTTCTTATTTGAACCACAAGTCATTTATAAATTTGTTTTCAAATTTATGTTTGGAACTTTCCAGAGAACTTTTTGTTATTTATTTCTAATTTAGTTCCAGTTTGGTTAAGAACATTCTTTGTAAGATTTGATCATTTTAAAATTATTAAGAGCTGTTTATGAACTTTCAGAACATAGTTTATCTTAGCTTTATGTGTATTTGAAAAAAATGTTAGGTGGAATGTTTTACAAATATCTACTAGGTCAACTTTCTTGATAATAATATTTGTGCCTTCTATATGCTTACTGACTTTTGATTTAATTCTCCTACATATTATTGAGAATGGAATGTTGAAATGACAACTATAATTGTGGCCTTCTCTATTGTTCCTTGCTGTTTTTTTCAGTTTTTGTTTTTATTTTGAAGCTTTTTATTAGATGCATAAATGTTTAGAATTTTTACATCTTATTAAAGAATTGACCCCTTTATCATTATGAAATAATCCTCATAACCAATCCCTAGTAATATTCATTGCTCTGAATTCTACTTTGTCTGATATTAAAATAGATACTCTAGCTTTATTTTGGTTAGTGTTTAGCATGGAAATTTTTACTATCCTTTTATTTTTAACCTATATATTTCTTTATATTTAAAGTAAATTTCTTGTAGACAGCATGTAGTTGAGTTTTTCCTTTTTATCCAATATGATTATCATTGCCATTAATTGGGGTATTTGAACCATTTATATTTAATAGGATTATTGATATGATTGGGTTTAAATCTATCATTTTGTTTGATTTGTTTCTTGGTTTTTATTTGTTCCACTTGTTCTTTCTCTCTATTTTTGCCTTCTTCTGAATTAATTTGGTAGTTTTCATAGTTCTATTTTATCTTCTTTATTGGTTTATTAGCTATCCCTCTTTTGTTCTGCTTGTTTATTTGTTTATTTATGGTGGTTACTTTAGTGTTTATAGTATATGTTTTCACAGAGTCATGAGCACCTTCAAACATTCTTCTTCTTTTCATGTAGTATAAGAATTTTACAGTAGTATCCTTCCATTTCCTCCCTGTTGGTTTTCTTGTTATTGTTGTCATACATTTTGTATCTACATGTGTTATAAACTACAAAACATTGTTATTGTTTTTGCTTTAAATAGTCATTTATTTTCCAAAGAGGTTTAAACATAAGAAAAATATGTCTTTCATATTTATCTGTATATTTGCCCTTTCCATTACTCTTCATTCCTATTTTTAGATCTGGTTTTCATCTAGTATTATTTTCCTTATGCCTTGAAAGAGTTATTTCAATATTTTTTATAGTGTAGGTGCTTCTGGTGATGAATTCTTTCAACTTTTGTATCTCTTTAAAAGTCTTCATTTCAGCTTTATTTTTTCCTTGGGTCGATAGTTTCCCCTGTATTTTAAAGGTAATATTCCACTGTTCTCTAGATTGCATTATTTCTGAAGAGAAATTTGCTGGCATCCTTATCTCTGTTCCTCTGTTCTCTGCATTTAGAATTATGCCTGTCACTGTTTTAAGCAGTTTGATTAAAATGCATCTCACTGTAGTTTTATTCATGTTTCTTCTCCTTGGGCTTTGTTGAGCTTATGGGATCTGTGTGTTTATAATTTTTATAAGCTCTGGAAATTGCTCACAATTATTTATTTAAATATATTTTCCTGATTCTGCCTTCCTACTCTCTCCTTCTGAGATTCTAATCACATTTATGTTAGGTTGCTTAATACTGTCTTCTGACTCACTAATGCTCGATGCATTTATTTTCCTTTCTTTGTTTCATTTTATTTTTTTATTTTTATTTTTTTTCTGGTATGCGGGCCTCTCACTGTTGTGGCCTCTCCCGTTGCGCAGGCGGATTCTCAACCACTGCGCCACCAGGGAAGCCCTCTTTGTTTCATTTTAGATAGTTTCTATTTATGTCTTCAAGATCATCATTTGGTTCTTCTGTGGTGTTTAATCTTCTGTCAATCTCATTTAGTGTATTTTCATCTCATGAAGTGTGATTTGTATGTCTGTACATCTATATGCATGTACGTATCTATAATATAGTATATATGTATGTGTGTGTGATATCTCTCTTTGCCCTGTTCATCTTCCTCTACTCTCTTGAACATATGAAGTATATTTCTAAATGCTATTGTCATATACTTCCCTACAAATTAAAGTATTCATGTCATTTCTAGGTCTGTCACTATTGATTGGTTTGCTCCTTATTTTGATTAGATGTCAGATATTATGAATTTTGGTTTTTGGAATGATGGGTTTCTTTTATTCTTTTAAATCTGTTGGGGCTTTGTGCTAGGATGTCATCACGTTGTTTGGAAACAATTTGATCCTTTCAAGGTTTGCTTTCGGGCTTTGTTAGGCAGATCCAGAGAACCCTTAGTAATTTAAGACTTAGTAATAAGACTAATTTGGGCTTTTACTGAGACATTACCATTTTGAGGACTCTGTTCAATTCTCTGTATATTGAGAGGTCTTTCCACACTACTGTTTGAAAATCAAACTCTTTCCAGTTCTGTGGGGTCTCTGCGATTTGCTCGACCTGCTCCTTTTTGGTAGTTCTTTCTCCAGCCTTACTAGTTTCCTCTTGTGGATGTGTTGATGAATATTCAGCTGAAGGTACAAGGGGAATCCCCTACAGATCTCTAGAGTTTGCTCTCTCTCTCTACATAGCTCTCTTCTCTCTGGTATTCTGCCTTGTGAATTCCGGCTGCTTGGCCTCCTTGAACTCTGAACTCTATCCCTTCTACCCAGTAAGACCAGGTCCCTGTTTCCTACCCCCCATCTGTGACCTAAAACCTGCTTTTATGCAATAAGCTGAAACAATGATAGAATGCACCTCATTTATTTCCCTTCCTTCAGGGATCACATACTGCCTGCCTATTTTCCAATTGCTGAAAACTGTTACGTATATTTTGTCTGAATATTTTAGTCATTTAAAGTACAAAGTTTCTGTGGGGAGTGGCCACTGAAAATGAGCTATGCCTGCTGACGTGTGTGCCTACAGCTTACCCTATATCTGAAGCTTACCCTATATCTGAATTCAGCTTATTTGAAACTTTTGTGAAAAATGTTTCCTTTCGGACATAATCCCTTCTGAAGTTATGCCCAAGATTATGACTGAGAACATGAGTATGTCTGCATAAAAACAGGGTGAAATAGAAATATGAATAGGAAAATGAGGTGTGAGAAACTACCTCTAACAGCTTTACTTCTAGGGACTTCTACAAGTACCAGGTGCTTTAGTTTGATAGATGAGAAGTTATAATAGCATAATTCCATCCTTTGGCTCTTCAGCTTGGCATCCTCTGCTGTCTTCGATTTGAGAGTCTGTGACAATGTACATAAACACTAGAGGCTTTATCACCAGGATAGGGGTCTCACAATCAATTATGGATTCACCATTTATATTTATTTCTTATTTTTATTCATGGGTCCTCAAGTAGGTGTTAAATGATACAGAGGGAATGGTAGAAATGTTTTATCTTGGTATGCCAATCATAGCAAGAGAAAGCCAAAGTTCAGTACCAAAGAGCATGTCTCTTGTTTTCATATCTATTTTTCTGCAAAATTGCTGGAAAACAGCCTTGCAATTCCTGGATTTTTTTCACAAAATTTTTACCATATGTTCATCCCAAAGAAAAGACTACTGTGCCTAAGAATTGCTTGATTCTATATGTCAGTTCCAGGAGGACATATGTTTGTACCATTGTGAGTATAGAATAAAAAGTATCACCCTTGTACATTTCCTAGGCTCCCTCATTATGATGTAATCATCCAAAAGCTTATGTTTAACTTTTGCTCTTATCTTATGAAGGATAGATGGGGTTCCTGCATTCTGAAAACATATAAAATGCATATGTATACTATCTATAAAGGGTGGAAAGTTAGAAGTGTTGATAAGGGATCAAATTTAAAAAAAGATGAAACCAGTAATTTTGTGTTTAATAGATAGTATTTACAAATATTTAAGAAACAGAAATTGCTGAACTTTGAGAATATTTGTGGCAAACCATGCCCTCTTCAATTTATGTGATATTACCTATATTTAGGAGGTAGTATTTTCCAGTTCATAAAAAAATTGGGACATTCTTTCCATATTCCTGTTTGTAGGAGGAAGGAATTCTGGATGACTAGAAGTTGACTCAACTTAAGATTCTCTTGTGATTAGATCAATACAATTAACTTTTATACATTTGAATTAAAAAATTACAGTCTTTGACTGATTGGCTAACTTGTTGATAGTTCAGGAAAAGCTCAGTAACTCTAAATCCAATAGTAAAATTGTCTTGTCCCACCAGGACCTACAGTTCAATAATCCTACAACCTTTTTGTTGTCCCTCACCTACCTTGTTTTTTCCCTATATCTCTTAAGACCTAAGGCAAATGTCTTCACTTTCCAGCATGCACCTTCAACTCCCTTTGGCACCTCTGGCTTCATCACATTCACCTGAAACAACCCCAACGTTTCTTGAACCTAAATCCCAGACATTTCTATTCTTAAATTAATACAAGGCAATGTGTACAAAAATATACACGATTTATTAGTTGATCTAACTTTTTAATTCATGATGACTAACTTCAAATGGAACCTTGGTACTTTCCAGATATATGATTATATTCAAGCTACCACTATGATTTTAAAATTTATAAATCACTTCTTATTTCACTGAAAAAATTGAAACAATCAAGGAGAAATTTCCACAATTTCCTACTACCACCTTTATCACATACCCACATCTTTATCTCTATGCTTTTCCTGCTTGCCTCATATTATGGATGAAGTATCCATGCTTTTGTCCTATCCATGCAACTCCTACCCTTGTCCACTAGGTCCCTTTCCCTCTTCCTTACCGAAAGACATCACAACAGCAATTCCATACTTGCCTTCCGAGTCATCACTTTTTCTCCCTTTACCAGATCACTTACCATCAGCATTCAAAAGTGCTGAAATTTATCTCTAATTAAAAAATATCTCCTAATCTTAAGTCCCCCTCAAGCTAATGCTTCAGTTTTATCCTATATAGCAAGACTCCTCAAAAGAAGTATCTACATGGGCTGTCTCCCATTATTCTTCCTTTATCTTCTGTTGAATCCATACCAATAAGTCTTCCTCTCCACCTGATATGCTCTGGTCATATTTACCAGTTAACCCCCATGTTGCTAAATCCAATGGTTAACTCTTAGACCCCATCTAATATCACCTCTCAGTAGCATTTGATAGAGTTGATCATTCCTTTTTCTTTGAAAGACTTTTGTAACATGGCTTTAAAATGCCACTGTCGGGCTTCCCTGGTGGCGCAGTGGTTGAGAGTCCGCCTGCCGATGCAGGGGACACGGGTTCGTGCCCCGGTCCAGGAAGATCCCACATGCCG
>NC_041224.1:109373980-109430782 GCF_002837175.3 Physeter macrocephalus | reverse complement strand
GCATACCGCAAAAAAAAAAAAAAAAAAAAAAAAAAAAAAAAAAAATGCCACTGTCTTCTTTGGAACTTCTTACCTCACCAACATATTCTTCAGTCTCCCACTAAACTTTTCAGGGCTCTGGAGCCCAGTCCTCAGGGCTGTTTATGATCTATCTATACTCATCTGTAAGACAAACACTTCCAAAATTTATATTTCCACCCTGGACTTGTACTTTAACTCCAGGTTTATATATCCGGCTGTTCATTAAATACCACCACTTGGATGTCTAATAAGCTTCTCAGATTTTATGGGCCCAAAACTAAACTTCTGATCTTCATCTCCAATCTACAGTCTTCTGCATCTTAGTAAATGGTAAATCCATCCCTTGGCTCAAGTAAAAAATTTGGGAGTTATATTTGATTTCACTCTTTGCTACATACCTTATATCCATTCCCTCAGCAAATCTTGTTGGCCTTACCTTCAGAATATGTCCATATTCCAACAGGTTGCCACCACAACAGTGGGGCACTACTGAGGGTATATGGCATCATCAGTGCTCTCTTGAATGTCTGTAATAGTCTAATTACTTATGTCACCATTTCTACTCTGGCCCTCCCACTCCATGCTCTGTACAGCTGCTAAAGTGACTCTTCTAAAACTTAGATCATTTCCCCGCTCTGCTCAAAACCCACTAATGACCTGCCCTTTCACTCAGAATAAAAGCCAATGTCCTTACAATCACCTCAGATTGCTTCATGGCTTTTTTCATCACACCTTTCAGCTTTTTTCAAATGTCAGCTCCACAGTGAGGCTTTTGCTGACCACTCAATTTAAAATTGTAAAACATCCCCCAAACCCTAGAACTTCCCATCTCCCTTCAATCTTTATTTAGTTTTTTTTTCTGAAGAACTTACCAACCACACCATAGCATACCGTATATTTTATCTAATTAGTTTTTTTGTTTGTTTGTTTGTTTGTTTGTTTGGTACGCGGGCCTCTCACTGTTGTGGCCTCTCCCGTTGCGGAGCACAGGCTCCGGACACGCAGGCTCAGCGGCCATGGCTCACGGGCCTAGCCGCTCCGCGGCATGTGGGATCCTCCCAGACCGGGGCACGAACCCGTGTCCCCCGCATCGGCAGGCGGACTCTCAACCACTGCGCCACCAGGGAAGCCCTCTAATTAGTTTTTATTGTCTGACTTTCCCAATAAAAAATGAACTCACTGAGAACAGGGCTTTTTCCTATTTCTGTTTTGTTCCATGTTGTAATCTTAGCATCTAGAACAGTACTTGGTACTTAACGTTTGTTGAAAGAATGAAAGAAATAGGGTTTTTATAGAATCTGAATAATATATTGAGTTTTCAAAAATACCTTTATAGGGACTTCCCTGGTGGTACAGTGGATAGAACTCCACGCTCCCAATGCAGGGGGCCCGGGTCTGATCCCTGGTCAGGGAACTGAATCCCACATGCATGCCACAACTAAGAGTTTGCATGCCACAACTAAGGAGCCCACCTGCTGCAACTAAGACCTGGCACAACCAAATAAATAGATAAATATTTTTTTTTTAAAAATACCTTTATAATTAAAATATTATAAGCTACATGAATATCATATTTTTTATCATACTCCTAGGTATCCATTTATTGTTAACCAAATTAAAGTATCAGGGTCTACTTCAGTAGTGATGTTGATAAAGGCATATGAGTGTATGTGCATGTGCATGCATGTGTGTTCTTCATTCACCACTCCTGCCCATAATGCATCACTGCTTTGTTTCAAGTTTCCTAATGGCTCCAAATTTACACACACACACACACACACACACACACACACACACACACACACACTTTGCAGACTTAGGCATACCTACCTGTCTAATACAGTTCACATCACTTCTCACCAAGGGCCTACCATTTCTGCAACTCTTTTGTCTCTGAGAGCACTGTGCTCTCTTCACACCCAAGCCATCACCTATGAATTTCACTCCCCTTGAATACCCTGACATTTCCCCTCTATCTTAGGAAATGCTCACAGTTCTCTTTAACAAATGTAGCCAGTACTGACTTGCCTCTTCTCCCTATACTTACAGACATGATTGTTTATATCATTCATGTAACATTTATCCTAACCTGCCTTATAATTGAAGTATGTGTGTCATATGGCTCCATTGTCCTTCCAGAACAACCACCTGTGAAAAGCTAATCTGACTGAATTTAACTACCTATCTTCTTTGAGTTTATACCCCTGTTGCTGAGCACTAATGGGGATAAACTCAGCAGATTGATGCTACTCTAAATTCATGATATCCAAATTCAGCTGGGCTGCCACTGATTTCCTAATTAGTCCTCACCCCTATTTCTTTGCAACAGCTATTTCCAAACTTCTCCATTCTCCTTAAACCTCTGTTCCTGCCAGTTTGCTTCTCACCCCTCAGCATATGTCCTAGCCTCCTACTTCAAGGAGAAAATAGAAGCCTACTAACAAGTTTCTCAAATTCATGCAACCAAAGCAGCTTATTTGCACCCACACTTACCCTCTCCTCGACTCTGTCCTTTCAGTGTATGAATTAACTGTCTAATGCTAATTTCTCCACCTGTGCTCTTGATCTCCTTCTTTCTTACCTTTTCAGCATTCTCACTCTACGAATCAGGGAGGATTCTTTCTCCGTATCTTCAGCTCTACCATCATTTTTGGCTTCCTTTTCCATCAGTACCAAACATGCTCGCCTAAGTTTAAAAAACCTCTTCTTGATATCACATTATTCTCTAGCCACCACCTACTTTATCGTCCTTCTTTCATAGATACAGACTTTGAAAGTGTTGACCATTTATGTGGTTATTCTTTTCTTCCCACTCATTCCTCCATCTACTGTATCCTAGCTTCTGTCCCTACCAATACACTGAGTCTGTAACTCTAAATCAAGGATGAAGTCTTAATTTGTAGCATCATTAATAAAATGCAGAAGGCTGCCTTTTGATTCCCACCTCTAGTCACAACTTCCTCAGTGTTCCCATGCCCAACCTTTCCCCCTCCCCCGACACTATGCACCATATCTTAAGTCTTAGAACATATAGGGATCTCTTTCCTTCTCTAACCTTTGAGATTTCACATCTTGTGGCTTTGATTGGTTAACATTTGTATATTCTCCAAGTCACACTTGAGACCTTACTTTATTCAGAAAATGTTTCTGACCTTCGTCTTCCCCAAGTCTGAGGCTGAGGTGGTCTGTGTATGTTGTCACATAGCAAGTTGTACTTCCCTTCACATTGTAATTGCTCATTTAATTGTCTTTATCCACCACTAGATCGCAAATTTCATTATGGCATGAGCCACATCTCCTTGTTTGTCAATATATCCTTGGTTGCCTACTATAGAGCTTTAGTAAACATACTATGGCATCAGTCATTGTGATATTTGAGATATACATATTAATTTCAACAATAAACCTGTCATGTTTTCCCATTTGCAAACACATTAGGGTTTGTAAGGCAACAGATACAAACACAGGGTTACGTTGTCACTGTAAATCATCACATTGCTTATCATTTTTGGAATTCTAGAGAATCACTTCCATACCTATCTTTAACTGCAAATATATTTTTCCAATGATATAGCCAAATTTCAATATAATATGCATGTAATATTAATATATGTTAGTACAATATAGATACTTGCTATAATATTAATATTAGAGTTCCCAGGACTTAGTTCTTGATCCTTATCCCTTTCTTGTCCATCATTCTTTTGATAATTTTAATGAATCAGCTTGTTTAAATATTCTGTCAGTTATCTACTGCTGTGTAACCAATCACCCCCAATGTTGGTGCTGTAAAAAACAACAATTTATTATCTTTCATGGTTCTGTGGGTTGACTGGATGGTTATTCTCCTGGTGACACTTGGCTCACTCATGTAGCTGTGTTCAGCTGGAAAGTAGGCTGAAAGGTCCATGATTACCTCATCTGTAGGTTTGGCAGTTGGTTCTGGCTGTCAGCTGGGGTGCCTTGGTTCTCCTCCTTATTGCCTCATATCGTCCTGCAGGTCAGATGGGCTTCCTTACAAGGCAGTTTCAGGGCAGTGTTCTAAGAGAATGAAAGGGAAAGCTCAAAGACCTATGTAGACTTAGCCTCCGAAGTCATATTATCCCTTCTGCCACAGTCTGTTCGTCAAAACAAGTCACAAAATCTATGCACAAATAAAAGATGGGAAAATAGATTTCACTCCTTGATGGAAGGAGAACAAAGTCATATTACAAAGGTATGGGCAAACTGGGACAGGATGAATCTGTGTCTATTCACAGGGAAACATAATAATTTATATGATAATGACTCTCAAAATTGTATCTTCTGCCCACACATCTTTATCAGGATTAGACATATATCTGACTGTCAACCTAACATCTACGTGGATGTCTAAAATGAACATGTCCAAAATTGAACCCCTCATCTTTTCTACTCTGGAAAACTGCGTCATCCACCTCCTTCACCATCCCAATTAATGGCAAATCCATCCCTCTGGCTGCTCTGATGTTGCCTTTGTCTAGAGTGGCTTTTAAAATCTATCATCCAAACCGGGATACATTTGGGAGAGAAAACAAAAGTGAAAAATAATTTAACTTATGTAATTTTTGAAGTGGGTTTTTTTCAACAGTTTGATCTTATTATGGATCTAGAAAACATTTTATTCAAAACTACTTTCAAAAATAATATTTTTCTAAAATAAAATTTACATACATTCTTATATTTAAAAAAATACAAAATAGTAATTTTTGAATTGCTGATACATTCAATGGCTTCTTCTCTGTACACTATAATATTTTTAAATGAGAAAAATACTATTAGTGCTGAGGTATCTAGGAAGCTCAGAGAAAATTCTGCTAAAAGGAGGACACCTCAATTCTAATTTTTTTTATTAAAGTACATACATAGTTCATTTCAAATATGCCACAAGTTCTTCCTTTTTGCCTCCATCAAGAGAACCTTTCTTTAATAAGTATTTTTACTTTAAAAATTTTGTCTAGGGGCTTCCCTGGTGGCGCAGTGGTTGCGCGTCCGCCTGCCTATGCAGAAAAAAAAAAAAAAAAAAATTTTGTCTAATAATTTTCTCTACATATGATTCCTGTGACTGTTTCATCAAATTTAGATGCTACAAAACCATCGGACTTTGCAACTTTATTCCATTGGTCAGAATATACGTATATCCAATTAAAAATAGGAGATCTATGAAAAGGACTTTTCCACACTTGGGATATTGCAAAGTGAAGTTGTTAAATTTCAAAATGAAATCATTTGACCTGTTATCACTTATACTTTTCTGTTATCTCTGTTTTTATAGAAATAAATTTGGGAGTCTTTCTGTTTTCAGGCTTTAGTTTTAATAATTAGCTATAATTTATTACACTTTTTAGTAGCTGGAGTTTTGTTTTGTTTTGTTTTAGGTTTTCTCATTACTGAATACTTCAAGTAGAGATTTCCAACTGATTTGAATGAAAATCAATCGACATTTAGAAAACTCACTCTGAAAATGTTCATTGCCATGTAGAACACAATAGTAACTCAACACTGTCTTGCTAAAGTTTATTTGTTGTTGTTTTTTTTAATGAAACATCAGCTTTGTAGCTTTATTTTTCTGTGTGTGTGTATATATGTTGTGTGGTTGTGTGTGTGTGTATATATATATACAGATATATATATACTATTTGTAAATTTTGACAACTTCCATTTTCATTTGTAATATATCACCACAAATTTGGACTTAATTCTGAGTTACTTATGTTCCACAATCAATTCCAATATATTTCTACTACACAAAGATCTTAATTAGTAAGAACATTGTTCTTTTTATTATAATTATGATACTGTATTCCCTAAAATTTGCATTCAAATTTTCACTACAAAACAAGCAATTTTACCTTTATTGTTGCACCTAACCAAGTGTCATTTGAAATAATATTAGAAATTTCACCGGCAAAGGAGTGAAATTTTAAAAGCTTTAATTTGAACTAGATGAATAAAGTAATCAAACCATTAGAAAATTAACTGATTTTCTATTTGAAGAATCTGATGGAACTCATATAACACCAGAATCACTTAATTATTCACAAAGCTCTTCAACTATTGGATCACAAGAAAACTTGAAATGGAAGATGAGCAAAAGGAATTTAAAATAATGAGCATTGATCTAAATGAAAAGTCCTTCTTCATTTAGTAATCTATTAACCTACATTTGGCAGGTGCAACTATAAAATAATTTGGGGGGACTGTCTTCTTAAAAAGAAACCTCACTGATGCTTCATCATTAGGTTTTTGTGTTTTGCTTTTCATGTGACCTATGGTATCAATACCACAATGGAAGATGGTAAATATCAAGGAGAGTTCGTGAAGTTTGCATATTTATCAACAACTTTCTTGAGAAATGAAAACTCAGTACTTTTTGTTATTATTAACATGAATTTTATATTAAACTCTTTTATAGTTTAGCAAAACCAAAAAACTTTGTTGAAAACTATTATGAAATTGTTATAAGATAATAAACTGTTTTAGATTTATGCCATACACTACATGACATATAATAATATGTGATAAAACCACAGTAGCAAGAATGCTCAGAATCTTTTCTAGATAGGACTAGTCCATTTCTGATTTCCCCTTATATTTCACAAGCCATTGTGACCATCAACACTGATGACTGATGATCTGGTGGGATTGTGTATCTCATAGGCCCAGCAGGCACAACTGGCGAGTACAATGAGTGGTCAGCAGGAAGGACAGTGCTGAATGGTCTATCCACTAGAGAACATGAGAGTTTGTAAGGGAACACACTTCATTTTGTCAAAGGAGTCTTCTCTTCTCTTCACCCAACACCCAGTCCATTACTACCTCCTGTTTTCTCTACCTTCAAAATTTATTGAGAATCAAAATTTATTGAGAATCTTAACATATCTACAGCTTCGTTGGCTACCTCTCTGCTTCAAGTAACCATCATATCTAACCTGGATTCCTCAAATAGCCTCCTAACTGGTCTCCATGCTCTACCTTTGTCCCTCAGCAGTGTATGTTCAATACAGCAGCCAACTGATATTTTTAAAATTTAAGTTAGCACCCTTGCTTCCTCTATTAGAAACCCTGCAATGGCTCCCTAGTTAGCTCAGAGTAATAGCCAAAATCCTTATTCAGTCTCCAAAACCCCACTCCATCTGGCCCCATTACCCCTCTGAACTCATCTCCTGATACTCCCTGCCTTTTTTACTTGCTCCAGCCATGGAGGTCCCCAAATATTCTAAGCATCTTCTCACCTGAGGGTCTTTCCTCTAGCTGGTGCTACTGTCTGGAGTGCTCCTTCTCCAGATATCCTCTTGGCAAAATTCAGTCACTTTATTCCAAAATGCAAATTCAAATCTCATCTCCTCAGTAAAGTTTATCTGACTATCCTATTTAACACTGCTATCCGAACACACACCTATCTTACTGTTGACCCTCTGCACTCTGTTCTACATTTTCCCTTTTTCCCACAGTACTTATCAGGGTCTGTATACCATATTAATTACAGTACTGTTCAGCTTAGCCTATCATACTTCTATCATACTATGGTAACAAGAGACCGCAATGACTTACGACACCAACTTTTATTTGCATGGATTGATAGAGGCCGTGCTTCTGTGTCTTCTTCATTCTGAATATACCATGCTGAATTGCCTTTCTCCTGGTAGAGAGAAAAGAGAGACAGCAGAAGCTTCTGGCATTTCATTAGCTAAAACAAGTAATATGGCCAAACCTGAGGTCAACAATGTAGGAAGTAAAATCCTGCACAGAAAGGGGCTTAATACTAGTTAATGTTTATGATTTATTGCATGTTCCTTCCACTAGTAACTCAAGGGCAGGGCTCTTTGTCTGTTGTGTTTGTTTGTTTTTTCCCTGATGAATATTAACTACCTAGTACAGAGTTTGGCACATAGTAGCTAGTTAGTAAAATTTTATTGAATGAATGAATGAATGAATGAGAGAAAATACACTGTTTTTTTAATATGGTTTTGCATTTCATAATCATCCAAAATCTTTTAGAGTTGCCATGGCTAAGGTGAATGCTATGTGTGTTATTAAAAAAAAAAGATTATAGGCTTATCTGGTAATTAATTTATTGTTGATATTTAACTTCTAGTGAGGATATAAGAGTATGGTGGAGGATAATGAATGACTTTCCAGTGGTCAGGAGATGAGGGTTCATAGCTGGTTCTGTAGCTTTGTCACTGGCTACTTGCCCTTGAGAATGTTTCCTTTGTTACCAGAATCCATATAGCAATGGGCCTCACCCAAAGGAATGTGTCATGATTGGTCTAGGCCAATAATGGCACTACTTTTCTTCTCTTAGCCCTTACAGAATTTGTTCTGGGATGATTTCCTAAAGAGGAAGTTTGCTGAGGGCATTTGGGAATTAATTTCCTCCCTAATCGAAGAGAGTGTTATAGCGAGAATGTCTTTTTTAGCCCTCTTCTCCTTATCTTCCATCTTGGATGTTATTGGGTGAAGATGACATGCCTGGACTTATGGTAGCCGTTATGTGACCATGAGGTGACAAACATGAGGATAAAAACAAACACATGGAGAATGAAAAATTAGAGCAGTGGAAAAAGCCAGTGTCTTTTATCACATTGTTGAACTGCCAAAACAACCCTGAAATTGCCAGCCTACAAACTTCTTAGTAAGTAAACAATGCATGCACTTAAGCAGTGGTTCAAAACACTGTAATTTGGGTATTTTGTTCTGGCAGCTAAATGCATCCTAACTGAGACAGATCAGTTGGGTCAAAAAAAGATCATAAACAAATATTATAATATCATAAAAAAATAATATGTTTCAAAAACATCTGAAATAAGTAAAGAATACAAATTAAAAGAATAATTTTGGCATATTGCCAGTATATTTGATATGGTCAAAATGCTAGAATGGGGAAAAACTTTAGAAAATAATTAACTTGATTTTTACTTACATTGACTCAAAGAAGTAGTTTGAATATTTTTTTTATCTGTCAACCAGCTGTTTTAAAATCACATAGATTCAGTCATAAATTGAAACATTCTACCCATGGTTTATCACCACTTTAATGTGGAAATACAGAAATATGTAGTAATTATTTTAGTATTTACCTAGCATACAAGCTTGACTTTGAAAGGGTCTAGTACTAATTTGGAGCTAAATATGGTTTTATAATTTTAGAGGCAATGGGCCATACCTTTGGAAGCATCTGGCAATCAATATGAGACTTTGGGTATTAATGTATCACCTCTGAAAAATGGAGGTTTTGCTCCATATTTAGGAAGACACTGTGGGTTTCAGAAGGAAACATAAGCTATATTTGCCCCTATGGAAAGAGGTCAGTGACATGAGCAAGGGAACAAAAAAATGGCATTCCTGTTGAATTGGAAGGTGTATTAGTTATTAATCCATTTAACAGTAAATAATAGATAATTCTATTACCATGGCTTAAACAGGTGTTTTTTTTTTTCTCATGAAGCAGGAAGTTAAAGGTGGGAAATTCAGGACTGCCATGACGGTTCAGTGATGCCATTAGGAACTAAAGCTGTTTCCATCCTCAGCTCCTCTATCCTTATTATGCATTTATTAACCCTTATATTTCCTATCTCAGGGTTGAAGAATGGAATTTTCACTTTATATTGGCATTCCTGGCCAGCAGAAGGGGGAGAGCTAAGCCTCATTAGGTTTTGCCTTTTGATTTGAGGATGAAAATCTGATGATATCTCAATGGCCAGAACTGTGTCACAAGCCTGCCTCTGGCAGCGAGGTAGAGTGGGAAGCTATTTTAACTTTCTAGCCTTTATAGTAGAATAATGCAAGGGTGAATAGAATCATAAGTGGGTTCTGGACTCAATAAAGAGTGTAATTATGTGGAAAACATTTTTGGGGGGGGTCTCTCTTGTCTGGAGCTGAGAAAGTACTTATGAATCTTCATAAATACAGAAGGAAGAGGCATCTCTACCATTCCAGTCCCATTTTCCCTGCCTGCAATCCATTCCCTTCTTCCATGTCTATGATATAAGCATTACTCATCTTCAGGATCAACTACATAATTTTTGGTGTCCTGGGCAGAGAGAAAATGTGGCGCCCTGACCAATGGTTGAAAAGTCAATCTCCCATTCTGATGCGACCATCATGCCAACCCATGGCAATGGGTGAACGCCCCCAAGGGATTGCAGCCTCTGTGCCAGGACACACTTCATACCTGGATCTGGAGTGGATGAGAAACCTCTACTGAGCTGCCACTGAATGTACCTTTCCCGACTCTTCCAGTTCTGTTTAGTCTCCACTTGTGCTCTGTATGTGATCATAATTCCCTAGCCTGATGGTAAGCCTCTTGGGTGGTTGTAGCTGTGCTTTACACTATTCTTAGTTTCAGTCCAGTGCTGAGCCCTTGGTAGATCCTCAGTGCATCATTAATTGTCCTTGTCCTTTGTCCTTAACTATAGCAGGTAGTCTCGTAATGGTAGTCACAATCCTGCTATCCAGTGGCCAGCAGTGAAGTTCTGCCCTATACTGCAGAGATAAATGTTTGCACAGATAATTTTCTGAAGGTTCTTACCATGCTCCAGGTCCATGTTCTTCCTGGGGACCCCATGGCCAAGGCTTCACGGAGGACCTAAGGCCACATGCAGCATCCCTGATTCAAGAAGGGCTGTAGAGACAGAACTCATTTTTGCCCTCCTGGATTTAGATTTAGTTTCTTCTTTAATTCCTATTATAAGCTGGGGCCTGACATTGTCTATTCTTTGTGCAGTGTCACATTCAGAGAAATAGCTCAGCCATCAAAAAGTAATTAAAAGCAATCCCACCTTTTACTGATATTTCTTGAAGAAGGTCCAAGAGATTTAATGCATAATTCATATCAATATCCTCATACTCTGTCTCTGCGCCCAAAATCTCGGTGTCCACACCTTATAATCTACATTCTACAAAAACTCATATAGAGCACATTTTATTTGGCTCTTGGAATCTTCACGGTTTCCCTCACTCTATCAGATCTTCTCTTTTATTATTATTTTTTGGTAGAAGTGTAGTTTCTCCTGATCTCTCCACCCCAATATTTCCCCTACCCCACAAGATGCATAGAAAGGCCCAGAGGCTTCTCTGACAGGCTCAAAATTTCCCTTCAGTGTTTGGAAACAGAGAGACTGAAGAGGCAATGAGAGACTTCACTTTGTGGGGAGAGGGAAACATTTATAATTAAATATCTTTTAAAATTCCCATTTCTCTGCGAATCACTACCCGTGCCTGCCTGGACTCCCTTCCCCCAGGCAAGGAAAAGATCTGTCTCACTGAGTACACACAGAACTGTGCTCGGGGGCAGAGAGCCAAGATTGGTTTCTGTTTATCATGGAAAAGAGCTCAAGGTACTTAGTTTTAAGCTGCACTGAATCTAGTATCATTCATCTCTTTATGTTCTTTTAAAAAAGCCTTTAAAGATTCAGTGCAGAACAACCACCACAGCAAAAAAGCAAATTGTCCTTTGATTCCATAATGGCTTTTATTCCCCAGAACTGCGGTGTGCAAATAAAGGAAAGAAAATTATGTTCTGAATTAAACTTTCCTTGCTTCAGCTGGGCTGAGTCACCTTTGACGTTCCATTTTGTGAACAGAGCCAGCCGTAAGTCTAGGTCTAGAGCTATTTTAAAAGATATCACGTATAAACCTGCAAACTTTAGGATGTTCTACTTCAGGAAAGTCACCTAAAGGAAGGTAACTGAGCTGAATTTACCCATATATTTCCCTAGGCTTCAGTTCCCTCCCAAATCTTTTGGTATCTATAGAGCATCCAGAATATTAAAGTACAGTCATTACAAATGCAGGCCTCTCTGGTCCTCTTGGATGCACCACAGATGGTAAGATGCAATCACAGGGAGAAGATAAATGCGTTAAACTTCTCCTTGCATATATCCCATGGTAGGGAGATAAGCAAATGGTAAGCAGTTTTTCAGTAAACAACTTCAGAATGTTTCTTAGGTTTTCAAATAGCCAAGAACATAAACGGGAGCCTACAGTCCTAATAACTTAAGTACGTCCATGGTAGATTCAGACAGAGTGTTATCTGTGGAGGGTGAGAGGAGAGTGAAATCAAATGTATATAATCAACATCAAGCAGAAGACCTAAACATTAGTGTTTTATATCTCTGTGCTCTTTCTATAGCATTTGTTTTTTCAGCCAGAACTGGACATGAAGGCATCCTTAGAGCCTGTGCAATCAGCAGCAGCTCCCAAATTTCTCTACAGGAGGGGCTTGGGCTATCAATCTGAGGAAAGGACAAATGCAGCTAGAGCAGAAGCCTGGAAACGATGTTCATTTACAAGTACACTAGTTTAATTTAGATGTAAGTATGTACATATTAATGTAAGTATTCAGGGTATCTAGAGGACAGCTGATGGGAATTATTTGAGGAGGGGGGAGCTGACTAGCACCCTTCCAAGCCACACCTGCCTTGATGCTGTATCTATGTACAGTCCAATCTTCCAAACAGTGAGGTTAGCATTCTAAAATATTTCTGAGAAAGAAACTCTCGCTTGGCAATGGTTAGAAACAAACTTTCAGAGGAAGCCAGGGACTCAATTAGACACCTCTGATTTTTTTAGAGGTTTAAAGGAGACAGTTTGATGTATGGCCTCGGGCATGGATTTTAGAGTCAGAGACTTGTTTTCAAATCCCAGTTCCACTGTTTATTTGTTGTTTGACCTTGGGCAAGCCACTTTACCCCTCTGACTTTCACATTCTTTATTTGTAAGTAACCTACTGCCTAGGGTTTTGTGCATCGAGATGGATCACGATGGTACATACAGACTTCCTAAGACATTGCTTGGCACCTTCGAGATGCTTAGAAATGGTAGCTCATATTATTAATGTCATCGTCAACGTTATCATTGTATTGAAACAATATCTGCTCCCATGTGTTGCCCCTCAATGTATTATCCTTATTCATTGACTCAACAAAAAATAATTGAGTCTACCTTGACTCAGGCCTTGTTGTAGGTCATGAAGACACCAAGAAGTTGAAGATTTGGGAAAGTGGACTTGCACATGAATTTCTAACAATAACCTGGTAATTATGTACAAAGTACTAGGGGTGTGCTGAGGAGAAGGCCCTGAATCCTGACTGTGGGGAATGGGGTAAGCTTCGTAGAAGAAGTGACATATTTTTGCAGGTTCTAAAGGATGAATAGAAGTTCATTAGCTGGGGATTGGGATATGGGGGTGGAGAATTCCAGATGGAGAGAAAGAACAGTGTGTGTAGAGGAAAACGGGTTTAGAAATACAAAGTCCTTTCACGTGAGTAGTCCTAAGAAACCAGAACATAGGTTTAAGGAAAAGGAGATGCTTGTGAGGTTGGGACAGGAGAGGAGTGGCAGGATATGAATGTGAGTTATAGTCGGAAACCTTGTAAGGCTGACAAGTTCATGCTTACGCTGTGTGCACCGCAGTGCCACAGGGAGGTTTTGAAGCCAGGAAATGTCACAGAAAGATTTGTGTTTTGGAAAGATAATTCTGGTATGTTGTGAAGGGTTTATGTGGGAGAAATATGAGATGAGATGCAGGGACACTAATTAGAAAATTTTTGCAATAAGGAGGCATTTTAGGTCAGAGGCAGTGGAAATAGAGAGATGAAGGTGTATTTCAGAGACAGAAAGGCAGGACCCTAAAGTGAAAATATTTATGCCTTACTACAGAGTCTCTTTTAACTATTCTAAGACAACTGTTGTCTGTTGTGAGTTTTCTAGATCTTCCGATTGTCAAAGCAAACATTTCCGAGCCCATTCATTGTTCCAGTTCAGAGCTGCTTTGTCTTCCCTAGCATACTTTTTTGTGAGTGATCTAAACCTGTCATTTTCCTCCTTTAAAATGAGAACCTAAATTGAAACCCATACTTCAAATGTAGACTCATCATCCCTTGCAAACCAGACAATGTACATCTAGTAAATTATTATAAAATGGCACTGTCTTTTTCTTTTAGTCTTGTCATAATCTTTTGAACTCGTGGTCAACTAATACCCCCAGATCTTTTTTGCTTTAATAGTTGTTACGCCACCTTTTAGCATTTGATTTGCAAGGTTTCCATTTGTCCACATAATCTGATCATTTGATAGGCTGAATTAGTCGGGCAGGTGTTTTTTTTGTTTGTTTGTTTTGTGATACGCGGGCCTCTCACTGTTGTGGCCTCTCCCGTTGTGGAGCACAGGCTCTGGATGCGCAGGCTCAACGGTCATGGCTCACGGGCCCAGCCGCTCCGCGGCATGTGGGATCTTGCCGGACCGGGGCACGAACCCGTGTCCCCTGCATCGGCAGGCAGATTCTCAACCACTGCGCCACCAGGGAAGCCCTGGACAGTTACATTTTAAAAGAGCCTTTGTTGCTATATAAGTGAGAATGATTTATGAATAACCATATCTGTTAAGCTGTTTGGTAAGCTGTTGGTGTGGAATTCTATAGAGTAAGCCATGGTTCAAAATATTTATCTTAAATCTGGAGTCCAAGACACCTAGCTCTGAAATACCCCATCCCCCAGCTATTTTACAGCAGAGGAATATGGGGGGAAATGAGCAGTCTGTCTTAAAAAAATACATTTAGACTTCATTTGATTTGTAGATCATCAACAAGTTCACCCATCATTTCCCATAAACCTAAATCATCTGTATAAATACAATAAGGTATAATGATAGTTCATGTGAAAAAAAACTAAAGATTTTTGTTGATAAACTCATCATGTAGCCTTCAGCATATCATCTTCTTAGATGTGCCTTAGTTTACTCATCTGTAAAGTAGGGAAGACAACAATAAAAATAATAACAATAATTCATGGGGGTCATTATAAGGTTTAATCATATTTATGAGATAATTAGAATTCTTCCAGTCTTATAAAAAGCGCTATATAGTAAGCACAGTATAAAAGTTTGTTAACTAAGAAAGTGTCATTCTCTCCCGTCACTACCACAGACATGCAGCCAGCCATCCCCCACCTCTTTCATATTCTATGTTCTTTAGCTTACACTCATTGGAATGAAAATATTTGATCATTCATCAAGAAGCATTTATTAAGCACCTACTATATTCCAGACACTGTATTTACCTTGTGCTTATACAAGACTAAGAAAGCATGATCTTTACTTAAAAGATTTAGAATTCAGTGGTTTTTAAAAATGCTTAAACCATCAATTATAGCATAGGCTATATGGACAAATCAGTGACTTCCAACCTGTGAAGTTATTGTAAGTATTTGAGCATCTATATCCATTTACATATTTTCTTTTAAAAATAGTTACTAGATGTATGACTGTTGCATGTGATAGGAAGCTGGGAACTGTAATGTGTTTTATCCTAAAAATAAGTCCTTAAAAATGTAGGCACTGTTGATCACTTAGAAACAGAGGAGAATTCTCTGGGGCAGAGGTGACTAGAATACAATAAGGATAAAGCCAAATTAATGTTGGTAAGTAATTATGGGCGTATTTATGCATCATGGAAGTTATCTTTGCTAGACTGTTTCAGACATTGTCATCTCAAGCCTTTTTTGCAATGAGATAATAAATAAATATCATAACCTTATCCACATTTAACTGTGCATATTTGACACATAGATCAATAAAATACCTTTTCCTATGTATGCCTTCCAGCACCCCACACATACACCAGAGGTCAAATGGCATTGTGAAAACATTGATCTTTCACTACCCTACTATGGTCATTTTAAACATTTCCAATCATTCTTCACTGACAATACTATTATAAGTCAGTTCACCTTGCAGTAACCTATACTTACTAAACTGACAACTGAAATGGTCAGACTAGCTGTATAGCATTCTTTCCTGCCTATATCCAAAGTCTAATTTACTTTTTTCAAACATAGCAGAAGATGAAGCTGGCATAATAAGGCTGTATCCAATCACTATCCCAGCTCAGAGGAACTTAAACTATTTCAATTCATTACCACTCCCTTTCCTCCATCATTCCTCCTTCTCTTGGGATGACAGGTGTTCTGGAATACTGCAGGATGAAATTGCAGTGATACACTGAACAGGACCAAACTAGATCTGCAAGCAAAGAAGGGCACCACATCCTTTGGGACTTCACTGAGTGCACTGGGGGCTTCCCAGGAACGCCAGTGCTCCCCTGCAACAGATGGGAAGGCAGCCCAGCTGAAAACTTGGCTTCAGGCTTTGGACGGGCCTCACTGGAGTGAAGGCTGGATGTTCTGCAAATTATGATATAGTGTCTGCAGAGCTTTTGAACACATCACAGATTGCCCTGCTGGAAGTAACTTGGCTGAGCCATCTCTCATTCCCGTACGAATCCTACAGATTCACCATGTTTCTAAAAATCCTTATTTTCTATCCTTTCCCTCTCAAATGCATTGCCTCCATTTTTATGCTGTTGACACAGAGGCATCTAAAATAATGCATCTAATAGAATTTAAACATTTGAAAACACTAAAGGCAGATTGGCAGGCTATTTCTGCTTCCTTCTCTGGTAAACTTGAGGACACGCACCAGGAACCTACTAACGGCTTGAATAGAGGTATTTCGGGGAAAGAAAGGGCAGGTTGAGAGGGGTGAAGACTGTAAGCTAGAAGAAAATAATTGATTAGTATTTCAAATAACTCTACAGCAGCTCAATTATGCATAGAGGCCTCCCACGGTTCATGGACCCTGGACTGAAGTTGCAGGGATTTGATTCCTGTTCAGGCACTTGCTCACCAAGTCAATTTCAACAAGTGATTTGATCTCTCTAGGCCTCAAGGATGTCCTCCTGTGCAGATGAGGATAACAAAAGCACTGTTTCTCATGGGCTGTTATGAGGATTAAACGAATAGGAGCGTGCACGTAATAAACACTCAAAAATTGAAATGCTTCACAAACTGTTAGAACTCTTATTACAAGTGAACTTGTTTTATACACTCTCATATTTATAAACCTCAGAAAATACATTTTACCAATCCTAAAATCACCCACCTGTTAGGAAGGGTTAGACTAGTAATCTTGTTATTATGGTCTCATAAAGGGTAATTACTAAGGTTCTGTAAATATGCAGACAAAAGGAGCTTTGGGACTGAGCTCAAGTTGCAGTGGATGTAAAGACAAAGGAGAACTTCTCAAGTGGAGAGAAGAAGAGTCAGGAACAGGATGGAAAAGAGATTTAAAAGCTGAGCCAGAATCTCTTAATTTGCCTTAAATTCAACCACCCTCTAAGCAACTTCCGTGTTGGCAGGTTATTTTTTGCTTTTGTTTTGCTTTTGTTTCTAATTCTATTGGAAGATATTTTCCATGGGAACATATTTCTGGCTATAAATAGGAAATCATCGTAAAGCAGGTTTCACTTCGCTGAACTTATCGATTCTATAAAATGAAAGCAGCACATATATACATCTGGCCAGGGCAAAGGGCACTCTGCGAGGAGTCAGGCTTGTTTCTTTCTAAACTGCCTTTCTTGGCCCTTTCAAACCCAACAGGGCTGAAAAGGAAAAAGGGTGTTCTTTAGCTTCACACAAACTCACAGCCATTTTGATGACAAGAAAGCAGTGTTGCTTCCCAATGTGTCTTTGTTCAAGTGATAGCAGGCCCATTGAAACCTCTGATGGAGCTCATTGAAAATAATAGGCCCCATTATCTTCCCTGGCAATGCTGCCATGAGAGCTTCAAACACTGAAATAATGACAGCACATATTGGACGTACAGCAGAAAGGCAGAGCGTGATTATGGGCAATTTCTGGCTCTCTTCTACACACCTCTGTGTCTGAAGAGGGGGCAGGGGGGCAAGGCAGGAAGGCACAAAGAAGGGGCGTTTCGTCTCCATGCCCTTTGGGGATGTATGTATCTTTCAGACTTAAATGTTTTGTCTTAACATAATTTGTTAAAGTGAAATACCAATTTCACAATCGCTGAAGAAACCATAGTTTGGGAGTAATGGATTCTTTCATTTGGTATTGAAATTCTGTCATATTTGGTTACTCCTAGGGGTGGCCACTGCAGAATTGGTATGAAATTTCTATCTGAGAGACAGCAAATGCAGTAACACAGGGTGACCCGGGGCTCAATCGATAGAGGACGGTTCCGGTGAGATCACAAAGGCCTTCGTTTCCCCAGGTCAGCTCTCTGTGTAAACCCTGGTGTTCCTAGCAAATCTGATTTTCTGGAGTTGGAAGGAACAAACGGGAAGAGGCAGAAGCCTGGAAGGGAGGAAAACATTAGCTCCCAGGAAAACACACGGAGCGGGAACAGGACTCAGGCTGTGAGAAATTACCAGGAGGCACACTCTTCTGAGGGCTCAGTGAGAGCTGAGCAGTAAAGCCTCTCCTCCCTCCGGGGAGAACTAGCTCTATTTCCTTAAAGGGGGCAGGGGGAGGAATATTTGCTTTGGGGGAAACTCTCTTTTTGTCACTTGTTATTATCTCTATGTTTTCAGAAATGAAGTGTCTGAAGAGCACCACCCAACACACACAGACATTATTTTTTTCATTTGAAACAAGTCTGAAGAACACAATGTGCCATGTACATCACCCCTGAGGCTCGTGTTTAATATCAGAACAAGATGGTCTCCCTGCTTCCCTTGTGCCTGACTAGAGCTGGGGAGAGGCCCGTGGCAGTAACAGCATCGTCCGGCTGCTGTGGCAAAATGATGAGAAGTGACAGGAAGGAAAATGATATCTAATAGAAACTGCCCACAAATCTATCCAGTGGTTGAGGCTGGCAGTTACGTTCCCCCAGTCCCAGGTAGGGAGTATTGAGAAGCAACTATAAGGGTTTATTGGGACTTACATCTATACAAGAAGTAAACTTCCTCTCCACCCTCTTCCTTCTTCTGTCATACACCTCTCTATATTCAGTCTCGCGTGTGACTACTTCCTTCAAGGGGCACAGTCCAGGTGACAATGTTATTTTATTTGAGAGATGCACCCCTTGGGAAACATATGCCACTCTACCTTACCAGCGTGTGTGATCGCACACGTGTACGCTGATGCCACACATGGCCCCTCCATGTCACACTAAACCACAGAGAGGCCTGAACCAGCAAAAGGCAAGTGAGGATTTTCTGGGTGGCTTGGTGTCTGCATAGCAAGGTGCTGGCCAGGTCTCTATACCTTGATGCATGCATTTCTTCAGCTAGACTTAAAAGCTCCTTCAGAGTGATGACATTTCTGTTTCCATGTCTGGCACCTAATGGATGCTACAGAGATACTTCTGAATTAAACTCTCAATCGAATATAAAAATCATTACTACTAAAAGTAAAATGTAAGCAGATTTTAAGAAAAAAATTAAATATCTTGTTTATAGCTTCTTAAATTCTGTAATTTTTGCCTTTCTAAAATCTCTTTGAAGTGGAATTCAAGGCCAAAATTTCATTATGTTTATTAAACTCTGTCTTATTCCCTTCACCCGCTATACCAAAACACCAGAGTCTGTGTAGCTTAGAAACAACAGAAATTTATTTCTCACAGTTCTGGAGGCTGGGAAGTCTAAGATCAAGGTGTTGGCAGATTCTGTCTGGTGAGAGCCCACTTCCTGGTTCACAGATAGAGGCTTTTTTACTGTGTCCTCACGTAGCAGAAGGGGCTAGGAAGCCCTATGGCATCTCTTATATAAGGGCACTAACCTCATTCATGAAGGCTCAGCTTTTGGGGGTACACAGACACTCAGACCACAGCAAACTCCAAATAAGATGTCTTCTCTTCCGTTTGAATCTGGCAAGGCATTTTACTCTTAGACCGTTTCACTATTACAGGTGCTTTCCCCTGAAATATCTCTCTCTACAGCAATTCATCTTCTTATCTACCATGCTTGTTTTGTCCTCTTATTATGGGGGGGGGTAATATTTGTTTATTTACTTATTTCCTTTTTACAAGTTTGTTTATCCTTTAAACAAAAGTGCTGACTTGGTGAAATCAAAGTCTTAATAGTCAATAGGAAAAAAATTACAAAAAGGGTTCCACTGTTCTGAGATCTATAATTTCTTAATATTTATTAAAGTTTAGTCCAAGAATAACTTAAATGGGATTGATGATTATTTAAAAAACAAATTCTAGGCTCTACTCCAAATCTTCTAAATTGGAAGCCTTGGGGATGGCCTTCTGGAGTCCTGCGTTTCCAGGTGTCTGTACAGCTGGGAACATCCCAGACAGTTCGTATCCAAACAAGTACATGAGAACAGTTAGATTCAGGCCTCAGAAAGCATAGCTGGACCCATGTTTCTAGGTGAAACCTCACAATTATAGCTTCCAAACAAAATGAATAAGTTCTGTGTCACCTCTCAAAAGCAATCTCTCAATATTGCACTGTTTTCTGTCCATAGTGTAAATAACAGTATTGAAGAACTTTCCAAAGCCATAGATTTTGTTTTAAGGGGCTGGAAGGAAGATATGGTGCAATGTATCAGAGAACGTGTTTCAACTCTTAGGGCATGTCCTGCTGTAGAATTGGCTGTGAATTAAAATCTGCAGAGTGTTCAATAGTGTGGTCTGTTAATAGCACACACAAAGCACTAACCCTCTTTCAAAAAACAGTGCTTAGGGAACTTTTGAATCTCTCCCTCTAGCATACCTAGAGTATTTAACCCTCCGAATGGACCAATTAAATTATTTTCAGTAATGATCATGTAATAATCAGTGATAATCATTAATTTCTTGATTCATCTCTTATTTTTAAAGCAAAACAGTAACAACTTAAAAAGAATATATTTCAACTTTAAGTAAGTTATTCAAATTTGTTATATTATTTCATGTATAATCTAAAATTTGCACTTGCCAGCACTATGCAGTTCACTTGTTTCACTCTTGCAAATTTTAAACACACATACAAACTTCAAGTAGTCACCTAGAATAACAGAACTAATTCATGTTTTCTTTCTTCATTTTACAATCATGTACAATCATTGTTCATCTCCTGTTTAAACCCAGGAATATGTGGAACCACAACATTTGAAGACAAACTTGAAGGATGTCAAACCATTTCGAACTACTTTTGAACTAAACTTGTGTAGGTGGGACCACGTGTATCAGGGTCTACTGTATGACTGGGAGTTCTCTAAAGTACATTTTATGTAGAATATAGTGTTTATTAAGGACTAAATAATAAAATGTGCTAATTTGAAGGTCACATATATATTATTAGAACTCAACTGTAACCTCAGTGACTGTTTAGAAATTAGATCAACAAGAAATTTTTTTCAGTGGAATATTTCATTATTCGACATTGTTTAGAATTGCTGGTGCACGGTGGTAATGAAAAGTGGACAGTTTTTTGGTCGGTTTTATAGTAATAAATTTGTAGTAAATAAATTTTAAAATTCTTTGCAAACAGTGCACCTTCTTTCTGTCTGCACCTGGGGTGGTAGATCCCATTGCACAGCTGTGATTGGGAGTGGGGAAAGTTCAACATCTGTGTTTGTCTCTCCTTTGATGGATGCTAGTAGTTTGCATAATTTAAGGCATTGAACTGTGTATCTCACCTTGGTAGTTAGGGGATTCTTTTTCTGCTTTTACTGGTTGTGTTCCATTGGATGGTGGCAAAATAGCACTGGTGGTGCTGGGCAGCTCAGGCTCCCATATTGATATCACTTTATGGCAGACAATACTGGCATTTCTTTGCCTAGAAATAGTCTCCTGGTTTTATACCATCTGATACCTCATTCACCCTCCAGCTCATCCTTCTGTCCCAGCCAGTCCAGTATTCTTGCAGCCAGGAGAACACGGTTTTGTGAAACAATTGAATGTTTGTGATTTAATTTCATCCTCACTGAAGTCACTGAAGGGATATTTTTTTTCCTATTTTGTGGATGAAGAAATGGAGTTTCAGTGAACTAGGAAGTGGCAGAGTTATAATTAGTGGCCAAGATTTCTGCCTGTGTCCTTCACTTTTATTTGTATTATCTCCCTCTGAGGAAACATCACTCATATCCTGGACTATGTAAATCCTTTCTAATTTTTCATTCTCTCTCCCTTTTTCCCCATAAAATATTCTCTCACTACTCCGACATCATGGAAATGATAGCATATAATGTGTGTCTAATATTTAACAGTTCCAAAGGTCTTCCCTATTTTCTTATTTTGTCTTCCTACATTAGCTCTTCCCTGAAAAGCAGAGGTTAACATGACCTTTTGGTCATATGGGTCATAGAGTTGCAACTGGAGTCAAGGTCTCTGATTCCAGTCCTAGACTCTTTCTACCATACACCACACCTTTCCAGTTTTGAAACAGCTTTTTGCATCTTATCTCTTGGGATTGCCTTCTATGCCATTCAAATATTATTTACTTTTTTACGTATGTGTTAGTCTTTTCTCTTTTCCCCAACTGATTAACTGAAAATATCTCTTTGCCATTATTAGTCCTTTGGCTCTTGGCATGATTTATTTTCTGAGTCTCTTCTTCATATTACAGGTACTTTTATTAGCATATTCTTATCATTCTCCACGGTACAATATTTTTACCTTTGTTTAAATTATTATTTGAGCCCAGCATCTTTCCATATTTTGCAGCAACTTCTTGGCCTAAATTCCTCTACCTACATGTTCAGTCCTTCTCTTGAGCTGTACCCTGTGATGTGTCACTATGCGTTTGGTTTCCCAGCTCCAGACATGTGACTGCCTCACACTCTCTCACTGCAACAGTCATCCAGATGAAGCATTAGAGAGAAAAATTAGTAGAAGGAAGGGTAAACTGTTTAGAAAATTCTGACTTTGAAATTCTGCTGGAAATTTCCATCCATGACCCAGTAACAGATGAAAGATATATCTTCAGATTAGACAAATGCCCCAGAAATCACCTGAATTTGGCTTTTAAAAAAAGAAAGCCTTGCTCACATGACTGTAGCTATCATCAAGACAGTAGATGGATACAATTAAATACCACTGAACTAAGAGTTCAAAGACTATGAGCTCACTAGACTTTGAGGTCCTTGAGAGCACAAGCTGTCTAATTATTAATATTCATATTCCTGGCACAGGTATTTTTGCCTTATATACATCCTCAGAAGTTTGTTAGTTGAATGAATGAATGAACAAAGTAAAAATGATATCAAGCACAGCTTCAACTCTGGCTCTGCCACATACTAACTGGATAACCCAAGGTGAGTCAATAATTTTCACCGTGACAGCTTCCCTATACGTAAACCTGGGATTTGCTACCTTAACCTTGGTGTTATTATGAAAATAAAATACTACATGCTGTTAATGGTAACTAGGTAATGAGCTTGTTAAATGGTAGTGCCATATATTTCGTATCAGTTAGAAATGGTTTTGGCTGAAAGTAACAGAGACATTTCAACAAAGAGCAGTTTATTTTTCCTATATAATCTAAAGACCAGAGGTTAGCTAATGCCGGTGTTGGTTAGCAGCTCAGTGATGTAAGGGTCCGTGTCTCCTCAACTTCTTTCACCTTTTATGATCACAAATGACTGCCGCAGCACTAGCTGCCATACTGTGTTCTAGGAAAAGGCAGGTAGGAAAAGTGACGCCAAGTAGTGTGTTTTCTTTTATCCAGAAAGCTAACATTTCCCTAGAAACTTCCCTAGCATACTTTAAGATTTCATTAGACAGAACTTTTTAATGACTACTCCTAGGAGTTTTTAAAGTAACAGAAGGGACTCTCATGAATGGCTTTAGCCAATCATGTTTCATTACCTAGGGTTGGGCAAACTCTGCTCCAAACAAAATTAGGACACTGTAAGCCAGAAAAAATGCTATGAGCGGTTCTTGGGAAGACATCCAACGATGTCTCCCATGTACATATCTGGAGATGTTATGAAGAACAAGATTTTAGGAGAGAAAAAACAATATGCCAATGCTTGCACTGGGCGTGTGTGTGTGTGTGTGTGTGTCATGATAGTGATGGTGGGAGTTTTAACGTTTTTCTTCCTTGATTGCTAACTGCCTAGTTTGGGAAAGAACTGGCAGAAATTCATCTGGTATGTGACGTCTTTAAAGTGATGGATTCTCTTAGAATCAGCCAATTTTGATGCTGCCCTGTGGAAATCCCTGCTTTTCTAGCTTTGCCAAGATAGAGTAATGGCCACAGTCTGTCTTTGCAAGAGCAGGAGCTTTAGCTGACTTTCCAATCTGTCATATACTTTACTCTTTAAGTTTTGATACTGAAAGGAGAAGGCATTCCATATCATCAGTGTGAAGTGCCTATTGAAGTGAGAATCATAAAAGTAATAATTATAGTGTATGGTAGAGAAACTCATTCGGTCCAAGAGGCTTCTGACTTATGTCTTCTCCCTTAATTATGGGATCAACCCAGTATGCCATTCCTGTAGTTTCTGGTGACCCGCTGCTTCTTTTACATGACGATGTATGGCATACTTAAATAGGGTATTCATTCCATCATCTGCTTGACAGCAATCCTAGCGCCCCCTCCTTCCCCTCTCACATCCCCCGGGAAATTCCTCTGCCTACCTCCCATTATGGAAGTGACTAGAACCTGGTGCTCTGACTCTCTGCTTATTTATGAAGTTAGTGTTTACTTTGTTGACCCATCAGTGTTTAAAAAGGAAATGAGGGAGACATCTGTGACCCAGCCAATGACAAGAGGTCTCAATTTACGACTGCCAAATTGCCGAGTGATTTTATTAATACCAGCCTCTGAAACACAAGAAAAGGGTGCTTTTAAAGCCTTTTGGTCACGTGGCAGGAATACAATCCTATATGAATTATCAGCTAAGTTTCTTTTTTTTTTCTGCACACATAGTAGGGCCTGGATTATTTACAGTTCATCAGGATGCTTCAGGGTTATACCACTGCCAACCAACAGATTTCTTTGTTTTAAGATTGCAATAGATACTACATATTTTACTACAGTAAATTTCTCATTTCTCACTCTAGCCACATAAAAGCCAAAGGTCCTTTAAATTAGCTGGAGGGCACTTAGTAATAATTTATATCTACCACAATAATGATAGCCCCATCTTTTTATTAATTATACAGACTCCCTCAAGATATTTTATTTGCAATCTTGATGGAAGTTTTCACTTTATTAGGCTCCTATAGATTGCCTTCTGGATTCATATAGAAGCTGTTTAGAATCTATCTTTGCTTCTGTTTTTTCAGCCCAACAAAGTAGAATCATTCTGTTCTTGGCTATTCTTCCAAATTTGATTCTTTACCTTGTGGTCCATTTGAAATTAACATGAGTTGAACTATTCATTCCACATGAATTAGTAGGTTTTTAAAATTATTGTCCATTACTTGCTCAGATACTGTGGTTTATTTGAATCCAGGGAAAGTCAAACTATACTATAAATTCATATTAGGGAGCCTCAGTTGATATATTAAAGGTACAAGCAGCAAGGCTTTTTTTCCTTAAAACTCATCAATATTAATTGAACAAATAAGGCATTAGAGACTCAGTATTTCAGAAAGATGGCTGATAATCTGCTCAGGCTGCCAAAATATGATAGACTGGGTGGCTTAAGTAAAAGAAATGTATTTTCTCACAGTTCTGGAGGCTAGAAGTCCAGATCAGGTTGCCAGCATGTTCTGGTTCTGGTAAGAACTTTCTTTCTGGCTTGCAGACAGCTGCGTTCTCACTGTTTTCTCACATGGCAAGGAGAGACAGAGAGCAAGCTCTGTGGTGTCTCTTCTTATAAGAGCACTAATCCCATCTTGAGGGTACCATCCTCATGACTTATTTGTCTCTCAAAGGCCCCATCTCCAAATGCCATCATATTGGGGGCTAAGTCATCCACATATGAATTTCGGGGATACATAATTTCAGCCAATAACACTGGCTAAAATAAGTAAATATCCTCCAGCAGAAAACATTTAATACTGCTAATTTTGATAGATTAAAAAAAAGTGTAGGGCTCCCCTGGTGGCGCAGTGGTTAAGAATCCGCCTGCCAATGTAGGGAACATGGGTTCGAGACCTGATCTGGGAAGTTCCCACATGCCGCAGAGCAACTAAGCCCGTGTGCCACAACTACTGAGCCTGTGCTCTAGAGCCCACGAGCCACAACTGCTGAAGCCTGTGTGCCACAACTACTGAAGCCTGCACACCTAGAGCCTGTGCTCCGCAATAAATAAATAAATAAATAAATAAATAAATAAATAAAATCTATTTTTTTTAAAAGTGTAAATGTCAGTTGAATTAGCAAAAAAGAAAAGGAAATCTTCAGATGCTAAAAACAAAGAACTTTAAACAGAGAAGGTAAACTTACACTTAGGTTGACTACAGTGGGTTATTGTCCAAGTAACATAATAGATTGGGTTTTAGTTCCCCATCAGAGAAGAACATGAGGCTCTGGACCTATACAAAGCAAAGTGTTGGCACTACAATGTATGCATAAGTCTAAGAACTTGAAAGCATGGACAAGAAAAAAAAATCAAGATATGAGGAGATGTTTGTGCTCTGTAAAATAAATCTGAGGAAATTACCAGAAAGAAGCAAGAGAAGTAAAAACACAGAAAACATGCAAAGGAGCTTAATAAACAGATAAAACAAGGTTGTCCAACATTCCACTAATAGGATTCCAGAAATAAAAAATAAACAGGCAGGTAGTAAATTTTGAAAACAACAAACAAACAAGCAAATACATACATATATGTGTATATATATATATATATATATATATATATATACACATACATACGTATATTTATTTATATACCACACCTAGGCACACTATAAACCAAATACAGAATATCAAAGACAGAGTAAACCTGAGAAGCTAATAGGCATATCATAGTCAAAAAGCCATTTGACTGACAACAAACTGTTAAACTGCAATAACAGAGGTCAGATGACAATGGAATGATATTCTCAAATTGCTAAGTAAAATTACCTTTGAGACTAGAAATTTACATTTCGTTAACCTAGCCTTCAACCATGAGGCCATACTAAAATTAGTTAATGAATATATTTCTGGAAGAAAGAAAATTAACTTAGAAGTAAAATGGGAGATGCAATAAGTGGTGCAATGTATTTTATTATTTTTTATACTTTTCTGTATGTTTGAAATATGATTAAAAATAAGAAATTATAAAGGCCTTTTTAACTAGTAATGAAAGCATGACTTTCTGACTCCCCCCGTCCCCTTTCCCTCTCTCTCTTTTTTGCTTTCTCTCTTTCTACTTTTCTGCAGAACGTAAAACTTATGCGAGACAGTTTAACCATTATGTAGTATAGGAAGAATATCTGGGACCTGTGAACTTTCAAGAATTTTCAAGAATATTTGCAAACTTTACTGTCTCCAAAATAATTTTTTTTAAAACTGCAGTCAAATTTTTAAATGTTTATTAAACTGTCTACTATACAAAATATTGACAACCTCATTAAACATTAAATTCCATAAAAATTTTACTTCATAAGAAAAAATTTAGATTTTTTTTTTTTACTTTTAAGGAATTCCTAAAATTCCAATTCAATAAATAACAAATTACTATGGAGCCAAGTAGTTTTAAAAGCAAAATTATTTTTAAAAAACTATCAAAACTGTTTACCTTCTGAATTTTTCTTTAATGTGGGATTTGATTATATTTTAATATGCTTGCTGTGATGTAGAATATCGTCTCCAAAAACAGAGAACACAGGGTCTATGATGGTTCTTCAGTGGCCTCCTCACCAGGAATATTCATTGTGCAACATGTACAGAGTATGGATGGATTTGGTCCGACAGCTATGCTTTTTACTCTAGCTCCTTTTCTTCTTCCTATGGCTATCACAGGAATAATGTTTATTGAGTTATCATATGTCAGACACTGTGCCCAGAGTTCCAAATGCTTTAACTCCTTTAATCCTCATGATAGCGGTAGGAAAGAGGCTCTGTTATCTTTAGTTTATAGATATGGAAATTGCGGCTTAGAGAGTTATGAAACTTGCCAAAAATCACACTGATAGAAAGTGTTGAAAAGAGTTAGGAAATGAACCTTTCTGACTTCAGTGCCTTGCTCTTGCCCATTATGCTATGTTGACCTCACAATCTCTACAGAAAGTAAGAATATTGTTGGCAGGCCTAATATTTGCCAAATGAATTCAATTCACTTTCATTATAACTTCTAAAGCATTGGCCAGAAAATAATTCATATAATGATGGCTTGAAATTTCTAGTGATGGCCAGAAGGCAGGGCCTTTAGAGGTCCCAAGCACTAAAATATTATGGTGATTATGGAGATTTTTTTGTCCCTCTCCACCCTGCACCTAATCAAAATATTAAAAATACTAAACTATAAAATGAAGGATAAGATAGCCAGAGTCCTATTTTTGTCCATGGTGATTGTTTTTTCTGAAATATCACATATTTCAAAAAAATTTTTTTCTATTACCTTATTTTGCTGGTGTCTTAGGTATAAACTTGGTCTGTGTGATGGTTAATTTTATGTGTCAACTTGCTGAGCATTTCTGGATGAAATGAACATGAACATTTAATTGGGGAACTGGGAGTAAATCAGACTACCCTCCATAATGTAGGTGAGCCTTATCCAATCACTGAAGGCCTGAATAGAACAAAAAGACTGTCCTCCCTGTTCAGGAAGGAATTCTCCATCAGACTGCCTTCAGATTTCATCTGCATCTGCAGCTCCTATGTCTCCAGCCTGCAGGCCCACACTGCAGTTGGACTTGCCAGCCTCCATAATCACGTGAGCTGATTCCTTTATAATAAACCTCTTTATATATATATATACACATCCTATTGGTTCTGTTTCTCTGGAGAATCCTGAATAATACAGTCTGTCTGCTGTGTAATCCACATTTCCAAAGGCCTGCCCTCAGTCAAGTGTCTTAAATCTGTATTTTCTTTTTTAATGTTAATGTTTGAATTCTCAGCTCAGTACCATCTCACTTTGCAGAACATGCAGTTGAGTATTTACTGAAAAAAAATGGTGTTTCTCCCTCTTACTTCTGTGGTGCTGAGGACACGCTCCACAATTTGTCTTTTTCCTCAGGTCTCCTACTGAAATTTAACTTTGGTTTAAGAAACAAGGTAACATAATTGTGAACACGGGCTTTGGAATCAGTCCTTCATTTCAGTCCCAATGTCCTGTGACCTTGGGCAAGTCACTTTGAGCCCCACTACCCACATTGGTAAAATATGAAGCTCAAAAGAGATATTGTTTGTAAGGTTGTTTCACAAGGCTGTGCTAATGCAAGTGTTCCATAAACGTTGATTATTTGGATTATTCTAGGTATTATATTATTAAGCATGTAAGCATGTATGTAATTCCTCACCTTTTAGCTATAGTTTTTGGCCATTGGTGAAGATGGATTTAAAAACAACGAATTAAAAGGTCCTTTTGAAGTTGTCCTATGGGCCCATAGTGGAAGGGATTTGAGAGCCTGCATATTAACTGAGAGACCCTGAATATGAACTGGGCATAGATATTGCTTTTCAACTATCCCCTGTCCTAAGTATGGTGGCGGTCTCCAAACAACTTAGAACTCTACAGTAACATATTACTCCTTGTTCTCCAGCTGCCGTTTTACTTAGCTCCACTGCTGAAAAATCAAGGCTAAACTTTTCTTGCCTGCTATCCAGCTACCGAAGACTCTGTGGGTGACTGTGCCTGATATCATTGTTCCCTTTTCTCATCTCCTCCCTCGACTGGTCTCACAAATACAAGTTTGGTCACTGCCTACTCTACACAAAAGGTGCCCCTCTGAGCATTTCTTAAGAGTCCAGCCCACCTGCTTGTGGGTTTTCATATAATTTTCAAGCTCATGAGAGACACATTTCCTACTTTTTAATATACCAGATATTGAACTGGTTCCAACTGACTCCATGAGATCCTCCTACCTTTCACCAGGAAAACATCAGAATATGCAGTACGGTACACCTGATAAATTTCTTTTTTGTGTCCAGATTTTTTTTATTTTAATATAAAAACAACTTCAGCTTAAAAAAAATTAAATCCCAAATCCAGCAAGTTTTAGCACTGGTCATAGGATTTTCCTCCATCCTCAAGAACAGGGAAATCAAGGGAGTTTCCATTTAAACCCTTCGAGAATCCCATGCTATTTGAGTGGAGGCCTTGAGAGCTATGACTTATCCTGTGTTTGCTGCAGTGTTTGGTTCTCAGAGACAAGGGTCAAAATGACTTTCTAAAGGCTGGCTTTCCCCAGAGGCTACTTTTTATGTAGAAGCCCTCATCTCGTAAACAATTGAATTAGTTCACATTAACCACTATCAATAGCAAAAGTACACAAAACATAAAGAAATCACCTAATGTTTTTGAACCAGCTGCTAAATTAAGTAATGTATTTGTTTTATTGCACATTTGCATAATAGGGCAAACTAGAAACTCTCTGTAACAGATGTGCTGGTGGCAGGGAGATTTGATTACTGGCTTCTGTTATTAATCACTGCACAAATCTTAAATGATTTGTTTCTACAGTTTGATCAATTTACATCTCAGAATGTATATTTATGTACACAATATAGAGGTAAAGCATTAGTTCACACATTTCTGGAGGCATCAATATATTTATGGAAATTGAAGTTTTGTTAACCTAGGCACAGGAAACTTGGGCCAAAGACTGACAACTTTTGGAAAGATCCCATTTTTTATTCCTCATCAAACTAGTTAATAAACAAAAACCATTTTGCTACTTTCAGAACATTATGTTCCAGTGTCTATTGTTTTGTCTCTTCCATGAAAACAAACAAAATATGTGATATTTGGAAGCCACAGGATTTGAACCATGGACGTTTCTATTTCCTACAAATCACTCCAGAATTTTGAATAATTAGAGGGTACCATGGTATCATTGAGAACTACTGTATAGAATTTTTAAAATTATCCTTCTCTTTTTAATTTTACATTTTACATTGCATAATCCTATATCTTTGATTTCCATCAGCATTTTAAATAGGTATAATAAATTTTAAGATGGCATACCTAAATGAAAAAAAAAAAGTAAAAACATAGGCAATATAAATACTGTCTCATTAATTTCCAATTAAGCATGATAAATGTATTAGTTCTACACTTAAGTGTTTTCCCAATAAGTCAAAACACTAGATAGTATGATTTTTTTTCAGTTGTGAGTATTGCAGTTATTTTGTAAGCAAAAATTTTAAAAATAGTTAAAATACCCATAGAATGAAGCTAACGTTTCAGCCTGTTGGTTCCAAGGGTTGATTTACATTATAAGGACTTGCTATAGTGATTTACCATTTGGATTCTAACATTTCTCTTAATATTTTATACATTTTCATATATATCCAATTTGATTAATTTTGACCTCTTCCAAAATCACAATAATCAACTGGTATGGAAGAGAAAGCTTTGGGGATTTTGTTTCTCATACAATTCTGTTTTCCTGGTTTGGCCTCCTATTTCTACATGGTAAAGAGTGAAAAAAAAAAAAGGAAAAAATATAAGAACTCAGGACTGAAATTAAATGCATCATTTCTGAAAACTGGATGAAATTTCAGATACAGGCTTTGTTTTTAATGCCTAGGAAAAAATTAAAATGTATATATTTTTCTCAGTCAGAGGCAAGACTGTTATGGTTGCAACCCCTGCCTTTTTATAGTTCATCCTGGGAGCTAATGAAGCATTGCATATTGGTTTCAAATTCAAAGCATATGTAGTCACTGAGGCATTTTTTTTTCTTTATATAACGTGATTTCAAAAGGAGCCCCCAGATATGGTCATCTTACAAAATGTAATTTGGTCGAGTACTAAAGAACTTTTTCCCAGATGACAAAAACCTTCCCCTTTGAGTTGCCTATGAGAACACAAACTGGCTGTGAAGTACACTCACAACTCTCTGTGAAAAATGTACAGGAGCTGATGAAAATATATTAAGGGACTGGCATGTCAAGGCCATAAAGGGCATTGGGCAAATTTGGATAAATGTGTCCATGTTTCACAGAATCGGAATCAGAAGTGAGTTAGAGGACAATGTAAAAAGATGTTGAAGAGGATAATGTAATCCACACAACAAACTTAACAGCATTACACATCCAGAGCCATCTCCGAAGTCATTAACGCTGTTACCAGGGGTGTCTGCCAAAGAGCCAGATGTCATTCTGCCACGACTTGGCATCTGATGGTTGTCATTTATGAGAGAGAATCGAGTGAGGACTGTAATTAGGTGTGTGTGAATAGAACCCTTCCTTCTGACTCCATTGGGGGCTTTTTCTAGTTCTGAACACATGGAGAACAAAGCAGGGGAGCTGATCTGCCCTTCAGACTCCTGAAAGTTCATGTGTTTTTTTCCCCTGGGGAAATGTATGGCTTATAGTTTTGTTTCATTTTTTTTTTTTCACACATTAAGCGTTTATTGCACTCTTTGGAGACGACAAAGACATGTTCCTGGATCCGCACCCCCCTCCCCCACCGCCAAAAAAAAAAAAAACGCTCCAGTGGAAGAATCATCATGTAAACAGATCAGTTACAAATATACCATGGTAAGTGCTATGTTAAAGATATTGGTTTAAAAATGGTGTTGTGGGAGTGTAAAGAGTGGAACAACAACTCTTTGGGGATGTGGGAAAGTGCTCCATAGAGGAGGAGATATTAAAGGATGAGCAAGCATTTGGCAGGTGGGTGAAGGAGGGGGTGAGCATTCTAGCAGAAGAAATCACGAGTAGACAAGTGATTATGAAATCACTTATGGAAAGGTCTGTTGTGCTCTGGGAATAGTGAGGATTTATACATGGTAAGAATCTGAGGCATGTAGACATCCTAGAGGAGAGTCAATTGAGTGAGGCACAGGGGAAAAAACTGCCTGTTTAATCCTTCCTTAATTCCTACTTTTTTTGGAGGATAGTTAGATTAAAGAAGGTAAGTATCAACTCATGGTAATGTTCCTAAAACTTTGATGATAATAATAAACATAGCTAACATTTCAGTGCTCTGTATTCAGAATTATTCTAGTTCTTACAGCAACCTTATGAAATAGATTTTATTTTTATTTTCATTTTACAAAGGAGGAAAAGGGGAATTAGAAATGCTAACTAGCATGCTTAAGTTCATCTCAAAGGCAATCAGCAAAGCAAGGGAGAATCCAGAAAGCCTGTGGCTTTGCTCCCAAATACTACGTGATGTGTATCGCCACAGAGTTGTGTGTTCAGTACCTATGGACTGTCATCACGTTGGCTACAAAAATGTCCTATTCTTAAGTAGAAATAATGTGGCCTAGCAACTAGGCCTCCAGAATCATCAATCCACTTTTCTAGATTAAATCTAGAAATGGTACTGAGAAATAATGTCCTATCTTAATTAATTAAAAAAAAAATCATCTGCCTCATTCCCAAATGCCTTCAACGAGTCCAGAATACCCTGGAGGCATTGCCAGACCAAAGGGCATTTTTTTAAGCTTTCAAAATGTATTTAGTAATAGGTAGAGATGCTTATAATATAGTTATGAACTCAAATAAGGGGATATAAAACCTTATATATAGTATGATGATCAAATTTTTGAAGGGGTAAATATGAATCAGAAACATGTACGCATATAGAGTATATATGCCAAGATAATATTAAACATTGTCTGAATGCTAGGATTGCAAGTAATTCTTTAAAATGTTTGCATCTTTGTCCCATTAACAGGTAGAATTTGTGCAAGGAGAAAACATAAAACACCAAGAAAAAGAGAGTGCATGTGACAGGACACACCCCAAGGTCAGAAGGCACTTCGAGAACCATCAGAGCAGCAGCCTGGGAACTCACGAGGCCTCCTGCAAATCAGCCGAGGAATGAGGTACCATCTGCCATGGGGACACATTCATTTCACTGGGAGCATCCCTCAGGGACTTGGTCCCTCTACGTTTTAAAACTTTGAGGTTACTCTTTTAGTTGACTCCCAGGAGCCCAAAGCCCTTCCAAAACACCCAGGGAATCTTCTCTCACCCACTCAAGCAGGTAGAAAACCTGAAGCCAAGGTAACAACTGGCTTCAGCAATAAGATTATCTCACATAAAAGGAGTATCTCCAACCCCCCACCAGAAAAGGAGTCCATTAGCTCCTAGATATCCTTGAAGACACTCAGAACCCTAGTCTGTGTGCCTTTCTAATCAGCTTCAACTTTCTTCTCAGCACCGAGGCTGCTATAAGCTTCCCAATCACCATGTTCAGGCAGGATGTCCAGAGGCATAGATGTGGGTCCACCTCTTTCTTACAACTTTAAGAATGAAGAAACCTTTCCTGAAAGACCCTGGCAGCTACCTTCTCATATTTCATCATGTCCATAGGGGGCAGTTTTTGAATAGAATGAATTGGGTTTTGTGAAACTGCAGTTTCCACTTGCCTTCCTTTTGGACGTGAGCTATGTTATATACCTCTTGGAGGCCCAGTTTTTGAAGCAATTGACTAAACAGAAATATGCCCATCATTTTAGAGAAAAACAAGAGGACAAGGATTCTATTCTCTGAACCCATGTGGCTATATTCATTGTGTTAAAAGCTTAGTAGGCAGTTTCTCTCCTATGCTATACCAGGTACAGCAGGTGATAGTAAGGATAGGGTAAACAAACCTCTGCCACAAGATTCTACTGAAACAATGAGCCTCTTATTCTAAAAACATCTGCACACAGTTAGTTGGGTTTAACAGAAGGTTTCTGGCCCAGCCCTGCTGCTTATGGTTCCAAGGCAGCTGATGAACACTTTGGACTAAGATTGGGCTTGAAGGAAATGAAAGGATTGGCTTCAAGAAAGCGGAAGGGTGGACAAAGATAGGATGTTGGAAATGGAAGCAGGCTTTTCAGTGCTTTTGTGGTAATCTCAGGATATTCTGCCTTGAATTTAATCCAGAATGTATGGAGATTTGAAGTGCTCTCAAACATACTTTTAAGGCCACTGTCATTTGTTACTGCTGAAATGACAATATCGTGTCAAGGGGAGGGGGCAATGTTCCCCAAACTATGAAATTTATCTTTTTTATCCATCTGGGTGTGCCTAGCTATTCAGCTTGCCTTCCAGCTATACATGGTGAGTCACCATCTTGACCAGATTTCTTGCCTTTGATAACGAAGGGATCCAAATGGTTTTTCTTAAGTAAGCATTACGTCAAACTAGATCCTGTAGTACAGTGGTCCCCAACATTTTCGGTACCAGGGATGGCTTTCGTGGAAGACAATTTTTCCATGGACCAGGGGACAGGGGGATGGTTTCGGGATGATTCAAGCACATTTCATTTATTGTGCATCTTATTTCTATTATTATTACATTGTAATATATAATGAAATAATTATACAACTCACCATTATGCAGAAACACTGGGAGCCCTGAGATTGCTTTCCTGCAACTGGATGGTCCCATCTGGGGGTGATGGGAGACAGTGACACCCGAAGTGTGTTGCTTCTGTCCAGTCCACTCCATAATCTCATTTTGGTTGCTGTCACTGCAGAAAACCCTGCTTCACAAAGATAGGATGTTGGAAATGGAAGCAGACCTTTCAGTGCTTTTGTGGTAATCTCAGGATATTCTGCCTTGACTTTAATCCAGAATGTATGGAGATTTGAAGCGCTCTCATACATACTTTTAAGGCCACTGTCATTTGCGATCTCAAGCAGTTGATCCTCTTCTAGCATGGACAAAGTCGCTTCACCTGGCTTATTCACAAGTGGGTCGCGGATCCATTCCTTCCCAGTTTGGGGGTCTTGTGTGGTTGGGAAATAATGCTCAAACTCCTTTGAAAGCTGAAATAGGTGATCATGCACCAGCTGGAAGAAAGAAGGCCCTGCCTCAGTCTCTTTCAAAATCTCTGCTAATGTTTAAAACACATCAGAAATCCCAATGATCACTCATCGCCCCATAATTCCAGTTTGGCTTTGAATGCAGCCACTTTATCTGCTGACTTGAACACAGCTGTCATCCTCCCCTGAAGTGACAGATTGAGTTCGTTGAGCAGGTTGAATGTGTCACATAAGTAAGCAAGTTTTGCGACCCATTCTGTGTCACTGAAATGTGCTGCCAGAGGTGAATGTTTTTCTAAAAGAAATCTCTGGAGCGGCTCTCGTAACTCAAAAACTCTGGCTAGTGATCTACCTTTAGAAAGCCATCTCAATTCTGTGTACAGGAGAAGACGTGTATGTTCTGTGTCCATCCCCTCACAGAGTTGTGTGAACAGACGTGAGTGAAGGGCATGTACTTTAATGTGTTTGATAATTTTAATCACATCCTGCAAAACATTGTTAAGTTCAGGTGACATTTTTCGGCTAGCCAGCATTTCTCTATGGATGACACAGTGCATAGACTCACATTCAGAAGTGACCTCTTTGACCCGAGGAGTGAAACCAGAAAGCTGTCCAATCATGGTAGCCGCTCCATCTGTGCATATACCCACACAAAATGACCAATTCAGTTTTCCTGATATGTAATCATTCAAAGACTTGAATAGGTCTGCAGCTGTGGTGTTGGTTGGCAACAAAAGTGCACATAACATATCCTCATGCACATCCTCCTGAAAAATATACCGCACACAAACAAGCATTGGTGCCTTGTCAACATTGGTAGACTCGTCAACCTGGATTGCGTACCACGGTGACTCAGTAATCCTCTCTAACAATCGTGCCTCAATATCCTCTGCTATTTCATCAGTCCATCTAGTTATGGTGCTAGCTGAAAGAGGAACACATGCCACCTTTTGAACTGCAGCCTCTACTAAAAGTTCACAACAGATGTCCTTAGCAGAAGGCAGGATCAACTCTTCACCAATAGTAAAGGGCTTCTTAGCTTTAGCAATGTGGTTAGCCGCTAAGCATGATGCTCTCAGTGCAGACACATTTGATGAAGTGGTGGCCTTCAATAATTGCTTCTGTTCTTTGCGTTCACATTTTTTTCTTTTGAAAAACTCCAAAGGCTTGTATTTTAATGCAGGGTGTTTGGTCTCCATGTGGCAAAGCAATTTGGAAGGTTTCATGGCTTCACTGGATATCTGGTCACCACATATTATACAAAGCAGGCTTGGAGAATGTGAATCACCTGTTGCAATGAACCCGTAATTTAAGTAGTACTCTTGGTATTTTCTTTTAATTGCAGCTTTCTTTTTGTTGGCAGTCTTAGAGTCCTCTGCTCTCTCATCATTGGGTCTTTCTCCATTTTCAAAGAAGCTCTCCAGTGACGTTTGTTTTTTACTCATTTTGGCTAGGGTTAGCTTGTAGGCTTACGAAAACCATGACTGAGACAAGTGCGCAGTGAGGGAAAGAGGCACGGATGGAAGTGGTAAATAAAATAATGGGTGGGCCATGCGCAGACAGAAATAAGTGTCGGATTCTGACTTAAAGCCTGCCACCAGATGCAGCTGTACAATTGAAGTACATCAACTCACTTGCTACTCTAAAGTCTGCCACCAGATGCAACTTAATTGTCACTTGCCATTCACTGATAGGGTTTTGATATTACTCTGCAAGCAGTTGATTTATTATGGTCTCTGTGCAGTCAAACCTGTCTGCTAATGATAATCTGTATTTGCAGCCACTCCCCAGCACTAGCATCACTGCCTCAGCTCCACCTCCGAACATCAGACATTAGATTCTCATAAGGAGCATGCAACCTAGATCCCTCGCCTGCGCAGTTCACAGTAGGGTTCATGCTCCGATGAGAATCTAATACTGCTGGTGATCTGACAGGAGGCGGAGCTCAGGCAGTAATGTGAGCGATGGGGAGCGGCTGTAAATACAGACGAAGCTTCCCTTGCTCACCTGCCGCTCACCTCCTGCTGTGCAGTCTGGTTCCTAACAGGCCACAGACAGGTAGCAGTCCATGGCCCGGAGGTTGGGGACCCTTGCTGTAACAGTTAGAGCTCCTCGACATTGCAGAGGAGCAGGTCGCATTGCTGCCAGTGCAGCAGATAGCTGTACTGGGGAGGGTCATCTGAGGTGTCGTCAGTGCTTGGCTGATGGAGACCTGAGGCATCCATAAACCTCATTCATCAGCAGCCCTCTTCCAAGCCACCATAAATAAAACAGCATCCAAATAGAGAACAATGTATTTCCTAGGCAAAAAAATATAGCATTCCTTCCTGCCTGGATTTGAGTCTAGAAGAGCAGAATTCTGATATTCTTAAAGCTCAAAGGGCTGCTTAAGTCGTCGACATCAGGTTGCAAAATGGAAGATTATTGACTTCTCTCCAATTCTGCTACCTCAACCGTGTTCAAGAAAGTATCATTTCTTCTCTGCGTTACTGCTAACTGCCTTCTAACTCCATACTCTTGTCAATCCATTTCCCACAGAGCAACCAATGTTCTCAAAAAATGTAAACTGCCAGGTCAAGTCACTTTCCTGCTTAAAGTCCTGTAACATCTTCCCTTATGCTTAAAAGGAAATCTGAACTCCTCCCCATAGCCTTCAAAGCCTCACACAACCCGGGCCCATCTACCTCTCCGAGATCATCTCATCCACACCTCCCCTTTCCCCACCAGGCTGTAGGCACATGACCTTCTGTTCATTCCTGGTAAAAGCTAAGGTCTTTCTCGCATGACAAGTTTTGCAGAAGCTCTTTCCTCTGTCTAAATGTACCCCAACTGCCCTGCTCCCAACACTGTCTGCATGTCCGTTTTATCATGTTCCAGCCTGTCAGTTCCTCAGAAAATCTGTTCCTAACCATGCTACATAAAATTAGTCTCTAGTTTGTTTCCTTAATCATTTGTAAATCCTTTATTTATCTGTGTATTTGTCTTTTTACTTATTTCTATAATAAGAATGTAAGTTCCTGAGTCGGGGAGCCATGTCTGCCTTGTTCTTTTTTGTATCCTCAGTCTTTGACAGGATGTGACTTAGAAGTCATCAGTGAATATTTATTAAGTGACTAAATGTATCAGTGAATCAGGAGAGAAGTAGGAGGTAAAATTCCACCTCCTCTAAAGAACATTTTCTAACTATGCCACCTGAAGTTATCATGATAGTCTTTTCTCCCTGATCTCTTTTATGCATTATGGTCGTTATAATAATATTAGCTCCCATTTATTGAGTGCATGTTGTGAATATTATTCTAGGGATCAGACATACTTAGAGATGTAAGACTTATTTTCTTTCCTGATGATCTAACTGAAGTGTAAACAATCAATGAGGAAAGGGAATGACCACAGAAGACTAGAGTTTTGAGGGGATCTTCAGAAGGATGTTCTTGGGATTTAAGACCAACACTGAAGGAGGAGTTAGGAATTAGAAACTATCTAAAGGAGAGGAAGGGACACTCAAGATGAGGCAGATAGGAATTTTGAAGAGAAGCTGGAATGTGTGGAAAAAATAATAAAATTACATTTATATATGTTAATTTGATTGACAAAAAATGTCTGAACAATTCTTGTTGAATATATGATTTGTCCCATTTATATAGCCATTAATTGTGTCCCACTTTGTGTAAATATCTTCATTTGGTATCTTGAACCATATTTAGAATTGCGTTAGTTATCTGTATCATAAATCTATTTTTCTTTCTGAGGAGATTGTAAGCAGAATACAAGCAAAGACCTTGTCCCATTCATCTTTGTAAATAAAGAATTTCAGATCATCCAAATTGGTAACCACTCTGGTAATCCTTTAACTATGTCTTCTACCTGAGTATGATGCCTATTTATTGTATACCTAATGAAAGATTATCCAGCCTCTTGATAAACTTTTCATAGCAAGATTATTATGAGGCAGTTTGTTTCAATATCAAATATTTTTTTGTGGCAACAAATGCTTAAATTTCTCTCCTCAACTTTCCACCACTAATCCTAGTTAAGTCCTCTGGAATTATACAGGAAAAAAACCTCTTTCTGCTGAATAATCCCTTGAATATTTGACAGCATAATTATTTTCCCTTTGTCTGTTATTTTTTAGGCTAAATATTCCTATTTTCATTAGCTATTCCTTACCAATATTAGCACTCATGTTTAAATACATCTGTTTTCTTAAACAACTGAATGCTTGTTGTAAACTCCATGACAACATGTACCCACCCCCCTTGTCTCATTCACACTGAATTCATCTCACTTATAACCATGGCTGATCCATAATAGGCAATCAAAAAATATTTGTTGAATGAATAAATGAAGGAGTAGGAGTACAAGATTAGCTGATGCAAGAAAGCAAGAAAAGACATAGTAGGCATCTAATTGAAAAGGAAGAAGTGAAACTCCATTCACAGACAACATTGTCATCTTTGTAGAAAACATACAGAATATCTAAAAAGACACTAGAACTAATAAGTGATCTTGGCAAGGTTGCAGGATATAAGATCAAGCATACCAGTTGTATTTTCTATATGCTAACAACAAACAAAAGGAAATTATAATTTAAAATACCATTTATAATAACATCCAAAAATATTAGAAACTTAAGGATAAATTTGACAAAAGATATGTAAAAACCTCTAAACTAAAAACTGTAAAACATTACTTAATGAAATTAAAATAAACTTACACAGAGGGCTTCCCTGGTGGCGCAGTGGTTGAGAGTCCGCCTGCCGATGCAGGGGACACGGGTTCATGCCGCGGTCCGGGAAGATCCCACATGCCACAGAGCGGCTGGGCCCGTGAGCCATGGCCGCTGAGCCTGCGCGTCCGGAGCCTGTGCTCCGCAACGGGAGAGGCCACAGCAGTGAGAGGCCCGCGTACCGCAGAAAAAAAAAAAAAAGAACTTACATGGAAAGATAACCACCTTTAGGGTTGGAAGGCTCAATATTGTTGAGATGTCAGTTCTCCTTAAATTGATCTATAGATTCAACAGCATCACAATCAAAATCCCAGCAGTTGTTTTTTTTTTTGAGGAAAGTGATGAACTGATTCTATAAAGTCCTATGGAAATGCAAAAGATGTTGATTTGCCCAAACGACTTAAAATAAAAAACAAAATCGAAAGGCTAACAATACCTGAATTCAAAACTTAATAAAACGCTAATCATCAAGACAGTGTAGAACTGGCTTAAATATAGGCAAATAGACCAAAGGAATAGAATAAAATGTCCAGTATAGACATGGATAGATAGATAGATAGGTGATAGATTAGATAGATAGATAGATAGATAGATAGATAGATAGATAGATATAAACAACACTAAAGGCAAATTCAATGGAGTAGGGATAATCTTTTAACAAACTGTGCTGGAACTAAAGAATACTCATAAGCAAAACAAATGAGCATCAATCCATACCTTAAACTAGAAACAAAAATTATTCCAAATGGCTCATATACCTAAATGTAAAACCTAAAACTGTAAAACCTCTAGAAGAACACATGGGAGAAAATTTTTGTGACCTTGAGTTAGGCTAATTTCATTGGTTAGACAAAAAATATCCATGAAACAAACAAAACATCTATAAATAGGACTTCATCAAAATTAACAATTCCTATTCTTTGAAAGACATTGTTAGGAAAATGAAAATATTTAAAAGACACCATTTAAAAAATGAAAAATGAAGGCACAGACTGGTAGAAAATGTCAGTAAATTAAATATCTGATTAAAAGAAATTGTATTCAGAATACAAAATCTAATAATGATAAAAGAAACATCCCAACAAAAAGTGGACAAAAGAACTGACACTTCTCCAAAGATACACCGATAGCAAGTAAACACACAAAAAAAGATGCTCACCATCAGTAGTCACTAGGGAAACACAAATTAAAACCATAATGAGATACCTCAACAAAACTGTTAAAATAGTTAAAATTAAAATACTTATTATACCAAGTCTTGGTGAGGATCTGGAGGAACTGGAATTCTCATACACTCAAACTGAATGGAAAATGGTAGCAACCACTTTGAAAAACAGTTTTGAAGTTTCTTAAAAAATTAAACATGCACTCACAGTATTGCCCAAGAGAAATGAAAGCATATCTTCATACAAAGACTGCACATTGCACATGAATATTCAGAGTGGCTTTATTTGTGATGACCCCAAACTGGAAACAATTCAAACATCCATCAGCTGGTGAATGAATAAGTAAAATTTCGCATATCCATGAAATGGAATACTAGTCAGCAATATATAAAAACAAACTATAATGCACGGAATGCTCTGAATGAACCTCAAAATAATTATGCTGAGTGAAAAACATTGAGAGAAAAAAGTCCATGCTATAAGTAATCATTTATATAAAATCCTAGAAGATGCAAATTAATCTATACTGACAGAAAATAGATGAGTGGTTGCCTGGGATTAGGGTGTCAGGGAGAGGCAGAAGGGAAGTATTACAAAGAGTCATGAAGAAATGTTTGTTGGTGACATGTATGTTCATTTTCTTAATTGTGATAGTTTCATGGGTATATATGTTTGAATTTTATCAAAATTTACACAGTAAATATGTGCAGTGTATTTCATGACACCTGTACCTCAATAAAGCTGTTCTTAAAAAAGACTACAGCCTTGAAGTCAGTTAGGTCTAGATTTAAGTTTTACCTTGTCCACTCATGTGCTGTGTGCCTTTGGACAAGTTATTTAACCTCTCTGAGGCTTATTTTTATTTTAAATAGATTCTATGAGAATTCTTTCAAACTTCATAGAAGTGATGTGCATGTATGTAACATGCACATGGGTGAGGGATAAAGTTCTTATGCCAATAAATGGGTGAGGGATAGAGTTCTTATGCCAATGAAATTGTACAGGCTCCACCCTCCCCATTTCTAGCCATTAATTTGCAAAGAAACTGAAGAGTCCATTGAGCTTCCTGCTATATTCACATGTATCTGATGCACTGGGAGGGCAGTGAAAGAAGCCAGATAGCTAGAAGGACAATGACAAGTCCGTGAGGTGGAACTTCCCAAAAGAAAGGGGGAAGCTAGATGGTGGTGCATAGAGGAATAGTTTGCCAGCTATAGCAATGGACAAGCTCGTGCTAAATCCAGCCATCCTGGAGACAGTTGTGTTCTCTGAGGATAGGACTAAGTGCGTGTGAGCTGATAGGGCTGCCTCACTACATTCCACATACTTTAGTGTCCAAGCAACTTTATTGTGGCATATCCTCAACTGAATACAACAGGGGGATGGATCTGCCTCTATATTCACAAAAGTGTCCCCGCAGCCATCAGGTCTCCAGTGTTGTGCACCACTATCGTGTTTCATTGGCAGCAGGTGTGGTGGGTTTCCATCCCTACTGGTAGCAAGGAATGGCCAATACTGCTTTATAGATAATGTCAGCATCCTTGGAGAGTCCCCAAATAACTAAGGTGTGAATTTTCCTCTGGCCAGCAGGGGATATTTTGCAACAGAAAAGAGCCAAGTATTCATTTTAACAAAACTACATTTGTAGTCATTGCCCATAACAGCTGAGAAACTGAAGTTACAAATAAGAAAAAGAAAAATTACGGTTAAGGTATTTTTCCATGGCATGTCAGTAGAATAATAGCACATCATCAAACCTAATGGAAACATTTCTTTCCTCATCTTACTCAACTCTTTGGCAGCACTCAATATAGTCACTACCATCACTTTCTTGAAACATTTCTCCTCTGATTGCTAAGACACCACCTGATCCAAGTTTTTCTCCTACCTCTCCATTTACTTTTTCCTCCTGCATTTCCATCCATCTTTTTCCAAATATATTTCTCCAGCCCAAGCTTGTTGTCTCCAGATCTCCACATTTTGGTATCCGATTGCCTACCTAATAGCTCTACATGGATATCTCATGATATCTCAAATTTAATTTATTCTCTTTCCTCCTAACCTGTTCTTCCTTCAGTCTTCACCAGCCCACAATTATCCACCAAGTAGTAGGGAGCCCAGAGACCCGGGAATAATCCTTAATCTCTCTAGTCCATTGGTCTAGCAACTCTATGCATAAGGAAATTAATTCATCATGCTTAAATTATTCTCCGTGAATTCATAAGCTCTTACATCTCAAAGGTCCTTTCCATGAACTTAAAAACTATCAATTTAAGAAGCAATTATTAAACTTCCCTGGTGGTGCAGTGGTTAAGAATCTGCCTGCCAATGCAGGGGACATGGGTTCGAGCCCTGGTCCAGGAAGATCCCATATGCCACGAGCAACTAAGCCTGTGCGCCGCAACTACTGAGCCTGCGCTCTAGAGCCCACGAGCCACAACTACCGAGTCTGTGAGCCATAACTACTAAAGCTCACGGGCCTAGAGCCCGTGCTCCACAACAAGAGAAGCCACCGCAATGAGAAGACCGTGCACCGTAACAAGGAACAGCCCCCGCTCGCTGCAAGTAAAGAAAGCCCGTGCGCAGCAACAAAGACCCAACACAGCCAAATATAAATAAATAAATAAAATTTAAGAAGAAATTATAGGAAATTTTCAGAGAATCATTGTAAAGTGTTCTGATATATAGTAAATAGTCTCTCACTTCTATTTCCTCATTCCCCTATTCACACCCACTGAAACATTTAGAGTTTTTATTTGTTTAGATCATTTATCATAAATACTGAATGTGTCATGCCACTTACATTGGATTTTGAACCATTTGTGACCACCCGAGGCATTTTCTTTTCTTCACTCCTTCACTAGCAACCTTGATAAACCTTCCTATCCAGGACTGCAGTTTCACTCCCAGAGGTAACATTACCTTTAGCCAGTGTGGCCACTGGGGAATGAACCAGGATAAATGGGATTAAACTGAAACAGTAGGAGGTTTAGGTTAAACACTAAGAGAGACATGTCAAGAAAAGGTCACTTAGACACAGAACCAGTTTCCCTTGAGAATTTAGGAATATCTTCATCCTAAGTTTTTTTTTTTTTTTTTTTTTTTTTTTTCTTTCTGTACGCGGGCCTCTCACCGCTGTGGCCTCTCCCCTTGCGGAGCACAGGCTCCAGACGCGCAGGCCCAGCGGCCATGGCTCACGGGCCCAGCTGCTCTGCGGCACGTGGGATCCTCCCGGACCGGGGCACGAACCCGCGTCCCCTGCATCATCGGCAGGCGGACTCCCAACCGCTGCGCCACCAGGGAAGCCCAAGTTTTTTAGCATAGTTAGACTGAAGCTCAATAAGAGTCCCCACCTCATAGTGGGCAATTCCATTGTTTTCCCACCTTCATGAAAAGATGAGAGGAGTCTATATTAGTTGGGCATGAGATTTAATACCCTATGAAAAGGAAGCATTTCATGGTACATCTTATGTAAAATCTCCCCCTTCTATTCTCCTTAAGCATCTTCTTGTGACTCTGGGGAAACAAGGTTTACGAACCAAATTTATCACTAATGATGAAACTCCATATCTGTTTTGAATCCTGGATTACACATCTGTTTTGAAGAATTTGTTTGAAGCTATTAGTCTATGACTGTTTTATAAAGCCTAGCGGAGTCATCTATACACACTTAGCACTTAGTTTCTGTTCATAATGCTGTTAAATGGAGTTAGTTCTCTAATAAGTGTAACAATGAAATCAAATCTCTTTTCCCTGCAGGCTGAGGCATGATGCATTCCGCTAGCAGAGTGGTGGTGTCTATCAGTCAAGGGATTTGTAATTGGAGAGAGAATCCAGTGTGATAGGATAGAGCTCTATATTAGTGGCAGGCTACAAAGTGGTGAAATGGGAACTTGCTTTATCATGAAAACCCTTTGCTTTCCATCTTTATTGGTCAGAGACCCTGTGCAAATCAGATCAATTGACTACATTCTTAATTGTTTTTCTTTTAACCCATCAAATCTTAATTTGGCATCCCCTCTATTGACACATGTCACCATTACTGAGGACTAATCATGTTAGTTTTAGAATAATGAATATATCACTCTGACATAAACAAATTAACATGTTTAATACACTTCTCACAATAACACAATTCCCCAGCTTTCTGTGGCTCCACCTGTGGATTTGTAATGCAGTTCATTTGAGGTGCTGGGGAAGGAACAGTCCTTTTTCATAATTTTTATAGATGTTGAGTGGCACTGAAATAAAGGTTACATGCTGGTTGCCTGTGGGCAGGATTGAGTCTGCATATATATTTTGTTTGGTCCACATAATGCTGTCAAGACATTTGATGGAGAGCTTTGGTTCTACTGGTAATGGCTCAGGAGGATGAATTCTCCATTGAAACATTTTGATAATCTCTCTCTAACATTAGTGGCTGGATTGTTGAAATGGATTTTTGCAGAGGGCAGAATTATTTTAAAAATTAAAGATTCTGAGCTAGTTATAACACAACTTTGGGTCCTCTGTCACCATCTATTGTTTACTCCTCTTTGATTTCATCATATACTTCTATCAGTGTTTTTTCAAACTGGTTGGTCTCTTGCACTTTAAATCTCAGTTATATCCCCTCGTTTCAGCTATGATTTACCCACCTTCTCTTTCAGAGATGGATCAAGGCATCGTTTGAGAGCTTACCCAATTTTCTCTTCTCCACTGCATCATTGCTCTGTTTCTTTAAGATTTGTTTTATCCTCTTTTAGTTGACTCCTTCCATTCTATAACCATGCTTCAAATTCTTGTATCTGCTTTGTGGGATTTTTTTTTGACTCTTATTTATCTCATCACATATTTTTAATTAGTTTATTAATTCAAGAGAAAACATTTCTTGAACATCTACACAAAGGTGTAAGTTTCATCAGTTGCCAGGTTCTACATCTTTATTAACTGAGACAAAATCAAGAGCTTACAAATGGTTTTTAAACCATAAATTATACTATAATGAGAAAGTATTTATAAAGAAGAATCTTCGAGAATTTATGAGAATACAGAAGAAGAGATGGGGGACTAATGCTGTTAGGTCTGGGGGACAGGAGACACAAGGAGAGCTTCTAAGCTGAGGTAATTTGAATAAACCCAAAGTGGATTTACTGCTAGAGCTTACACTCCAGGGCCTTGCACTTGTTTGGGTCCCTTCCACTGTGTTCTTATGGTCTTGTGTTTTGTACAATATATTTTAACCATTGATACTTAAGATCATTTTTCTTTCTTTCTTTACCCCAACATCCCCTCCAACATACTTCCTCTTGGCTCAGGTGGCCTTGGAGAAGCCACAGGGTTTTATAGAATATGATTAGGAGAAAGTTGACTTGGAAACAGTTTGGGTTAGTGGGATACATTGCTGTGGTTTGCAGTCATTCCATGTGTAGATAAGTTATTGCTAGCCATCTGGAGGTAGACTGTACCTTTCAGGATACTCCTCTGATACACTGTTTCAACTCAGTCAGTGTTGGAACACAGAGGTGCAGGGTCAGAGTTCGTATCTTTATATGAATATTTCCTACAGCATCTGACACTACAAGAATGTGGATGGAGGAAGAGAAATGAGATTTAAAATGTGCAGAACCAGAACGTAACCTGTGGAAAGTCCTTCCAGTCACTTGATATATAAAATTATAAATAAAAGAGGATTTGATCTCATTGATGAGGGGTCAAAATGAAAGTTCTCTCCTGCCAGGAATGCACTCAATAATGCCTTAAAATCTTAGAAAACACACATGCACGTGCACGTGCACACACACACGTATATGTATATGAATGATGTTAGAGAGAGGTTTTCCCAAATTTAGCATTCTTAAAAAATGACATGATCTTAGCATGTTGTGAAGCTTAATGAACTTTTCTAAACTATCACAATATTTGTCATCCATACTGGAGGAAAGATCAACTTATCTTTGTATTTTCTCTACTGAAAACAAGATTACAAAATTGTTGTCATATAAAGAAACAAAGAATATGTGAGCAACAAATGTTGGAAAAATCATATTACAGAGCTGTGTCAGAAGGCTGATTAATAAAAATATTATCCTATTTTTTCCGATTTGGGAAACTTTGTAATGTAGTGTTTTAAATGTATAGTATGTTATCATTTATTTTCTCATTCTAAGTAACTATTACTTTTATATATAGATTTATATTTATAAATTTGTATTATTTTTCTTAAAGAAGGCCCCTAAAATTGTATAAACTTCTAACAGCACAAACCAGACTAAATGAATTAAACTTGTCCAGGCAAACCTGGAATTTTCCAAGTAGAAGAAATACTTTGTATAAAGATTGATGTCACAGATCATTCAGGGTGCCACTTAAATTAGGCAAACTCAAGTTGGACTAAATCAAAGAGTTCAATAAAGAGGTAATTTTAAAGTGTGGACAGGGCTTCCCTGGTGGCGCAGTGGTTGGGAGTCCGCCTGCCGATGCAGGGCATATGGGTTCGTGCCCCGGTCCGCGAAGATCTCACAAGCCGCAGAGTGGCTGGGCCCGTGAGCCATGGCCGCTGAGCCTGCGCGTCCGGAGCCTGTGCTCCGCAACAGGAGAGGCCACGGCAGTGAGAAGCCTGCATACCACAAAAAAAAAATTAAAAAAAGTGTGGGCAGGATGTAGGGGAACCATAAGGGGTAGTGCATCATGTCTATTACCTATCTTTTATCAGCCCTGAGCCTGAAGGAGTGAGGGAAAACAGTAGTACTGGAACTCAGGAGCAGAGAAACTTGGAGAGAAAAACCCAACATGGATAGGAGCTGAGTACTTTGAGGAATGCAAAGAGACCAAGGTAACAACACTGAGATGGAGTTGGTGAATTACATATGCAAACCTTCACTCCTTTCCCTCCCACCTCCAGTCTCCTGCCTTAGTCTCCCATTGTCCTAACCCTACGTAGCACAAGGGAGCCTACCAAGGCTGTCCAAATATATCAGAGCAGGGGCAGAAAATAAGGTAGGGATGTGTATAAAGTGGGTTTGATGAGGCAAACAAAAATATCTGGCTATATCATATATATATATATATATATATTTGTATACGTGTGTGTATGTGTATTACACGTAAATGTATATACATTTATATATATATGGTATGTTTACAGTATGTAGAATTACATTCAAAAATGAAATAAGACCTTGATTATAACCTTATATAACAGGTTTTATAACCTGTTTAACTCACTTAATAACTGACAAAAATTATAAACTTTCTGTGTCATAAGTTTTTTTTTTTTAACAACAGATCTTCATAGGGCTGTATAGTTCTATGTTCTATGGCAGATGTATCGGAATTCATTTAGGTTACTTCAGATTTTTCACCATTATATAAAGACTTGTAATAAGCATTCCTGTAGATCATTTTTTAAATCAACAATATATGTTTCCTTAAAATAAATTCAAATAAAATGTAATTGCTTTTGTAATCAAAGGGGATTCTCATTTCAAGTTCTTACTGCCAAAAAGCTCCCCAGAAAGATTGTGCCCCTTTCCACTGCCATTATCCACATATTAATGCTTATTTTCCTCACATCCTCTCCAAGTTACAGGCCAAAATATTTTCAAGACAGAGCTGTGAGTAGACTCCTCTGCCATCTCTCACCCCTTAATGTTTGTAATCTGAAATTCTTCTCTTGGCAGTGAACAGTGACTTCCCGATTTTGAATTCCAATAGCTATTTATCATTCTTATCATTGACCTTACAGCATTTGATATTATTGACCTCAAAGTCCTATTTGAAAAAAAAAAAAAAAAAAAACTCCGTTCTTTTAGTCGCTTAACGTACTCAATACTTATTTGAATCCTCTCTTTGTGCCCTTTCTCTGCCTTCCTCTTTTGGTTCATCCTCCTTCTGCTTTCTGTTAGGCATGGCCAACCACTCCAGCTCAGGGCTCTGTGGGCTGTGTTCTGGCACAGAGTCCAGCAAGCCTTCCATGCCGCTCATGTTTGTCTCCTCTTTCTCTTCTCCAATACTCCCACTCTCATTTGAGCCCTTATTATTTTTACTGGTCCCCCTGCTTCTAGTTCCAGATGTACCTTCCTAAAAACATTGCTTTGCTTATGGCACTCTCCTGAGCAACAGCCTCCAGCATCCTCTATTCCTATTAACAATCAAATGAAATACAAGCCAGCATTGGTATCCCCCTTCCCCTACTCCTAATCATATAGCCTACATTCTAGCCTAGATGCCCAGTTTTCTTTTCCATCCACCTATAATTCTTTTCCTCATCTCTGCCCTTCAAAAACTTCTACCCTTTTATTAAGACTTGACTCAAAGGAACCTCCTATAAGAATCTTCCTCTAGTCACCGCCATTAAAAATGACCCCAGTCTTCCATGGTCTGTAATTTAGACCTTTTTCTATCGATATTGTAGCCAGTTTGGGAGGCTTAAAACCTCTATGAGATTATAAACTGACTGAAAGTAGAAACAGGTACTGTTCATCTTCCCCTAAGCACCCAGCATAGAGTTTTATTGCTGGTAAGTGATTAATAAGTATTAATTAAGTGAAAGAGCCAGCCCTAGAGCAATTGTATGGAGCCTTTGGGTTTAAGAATAGAGAAAGCTCAGAAATAGTCCAATGTGCCATAGATCATCTCCAGATTGAGTCTTAATGGAGCATCTGACTTGAGGATACTACAGAAATGTAAGTTTCGTGTCTTGGGTTAAGCAGTGAATATGTCTAAAATGTCTGGATTGGCTACCGCAGAATTCTGAAAACTGTAACAGGATTTCTGTTTCATTATGAAAACTTTAACAATTTACTCACGTTCAGACCACTGGACAGTTCAAAGCTGAACACATTCTTTGAAGGTGCATGGCAGCGTTCTCCACTTGCAAACACCAGGCAGACAGTTAACTTCTCTGTCTCCATTGCTACATTTTGGCCTTGCCCAGAGGGGACAAACTTCATTTTTCCTTTTCCCCCAATGGTGTTTCAGGGGGGCAAGTTAAAAAACCACCATGGAAGCATATATTAACCATGGGATCAGAAAGGGGGAAGCAAGGAAAATCTTCCTGTCATGAACATAAAGCCATTTTGCCACTTTAACAAAGGAGTAAAGCTGCAGCGGTGCAAGGTGGAAAGCACACATATGATTTCTGTTCGACTTCTCTCTGTGCATGCCTTTCCTTCCTAGGTGGATTCAGGCTAGTCATTTCAGTTATTTGTGCATGGCATGAGGACAGTACCACTCCCCACTCCTATCCCTACCTCCCAGGCTGGAGGAGCGCCAGTTGCTAATGCTGTGAGATCTTCCTGGCCTGGCCCTGACTCCCACACAAGGAGATATCCCGTGTGCAATTTGTACAACACCTTTCCCAAGCGTGGAAACGTCGTACAACCCAGCAGTGAACAATGAGGCAGCAGGAGGCAGCACCAACGGGCGACATGTAACATGTTCAGGAAAAACAAAATTAAGCAGCAAAGCTCTTTAGAGCAAAAGAGGCTTTTAAAGAGAGTCCTTCCAGGTAATGTAAGCAGCTGCTTTCTCACCGCTCTCACAAGGGCACGCCACAGGGCCAAACAGGAGACCCCTCTATCCCTGGGAGAAAGACCTGAGTTGCAGTGGGGACCAAATCCATTTATTTTCATGTCGCAATAAAAATACTGGATAGTTTGTAAATCACACACACTCTGATCGCATTCCTTTTAAGAATACACAGCAGATTTTCTTACTCTGGGCACAGCCAATTTATTCACATAGGGGAGGCGTTTGATCAACCCCCCTGCACAGGGATTCTTAGATGAATGTGGCTGCTCGGGTTTCTTACTAAATTAGGAGCTGCAGAGGAAGTGTGACCAGAGACGGGGTGCTGGGAAGGTGCAGGGATTTTCATGTGGAAAATTTAGCCTGTGTACTACAGGGACTACTCAGGTGGGAAACAACATTCAAGTCTGGTCAGTTTTAATTTCGGAACACAGCTTACAACCTCCAGTTCAACCACATGTTGACCCCCAATTAAACCATGCCACGTAAGGCCCCGATGGCACGAATACAGAGAAATCCCATTCTCCACAGTGCTGTCAGGAGCAGAACAGAATAGTAATTTTGCATTTGGTCTTGTTTGTCACCCTGCATTTTAATTCATTTTCTAATATGACCACCTGATCCAGAACCAAATACACATTGTTCTCCCTGATAAGCCTGGAGGAAATAATTCCTCTAAGGCATCTTTGCAAAGGGACTTATCTCTTAAAGTTTGCTGAGATTCTGAGTGGGTGGAATAGGTTATGCTTTGCATTTCAAGAAATAGAACGAAATGCCACCAACAACACAGAATTTAAATAGTGCATAGCTGGAGCTCAGAGTGTGCTCTTCAAAGAAAATGTAAGATTTGACCCACACCTGAGATGTTTGTTGTTATGACTATTAATTGGATCCTCATGTCATTTTAAAATGGCCATCAACGCGGTGCGTGTTTACTTAGTAGCTGTGATGGTTTTTAGTTGGTAAATGACTGGGGTTAGGTAGTGTTAGCTTTGTACATGAGAACAAAAAGGACTATTTTTAAAATGTTAGGTTTCTAATCTACTATGAAGGCAGCATTACAACTATAGAGGGTAGCAATTAAGAGAACAGGCTCTGTAGAAAGACATGCTCAGTTCAAATCCTGGCTCTGTCACTTGGCAGATTACTGCCCCTCTCCATGTCTCAAATTCCACCTATTTGAAATGGGGTGATAATAACCTCATAGGATTGGCATGAGAATTAAATGAGATAACTTAAGGGCTATGCGCCATGCCTTACATCAAAAGTACACATACATAAATGTTTATTTTTATTATGAATAAGGTTCAGATTAATGTGATTGAGTGCCTGACAAGTACCAGCAACATTACCAGTCTCTGTCCTTGAAAACCTTACATCTAGGAGAGTAGCACACTACCTTGTGGTCTTATCACTAAAGAAGATTTTACTGTTGGAGTTCCTTCAGCCCTCCCTGGTCTATTTAAGAGCTGTCCTTGCCTTACTGCCTCTCCTTCTTCATGTAGCCTCCTTCAGCCGGGGTCACTGCCTCCTTTGTAGGACCCATGACCCTGTTACTCATTGAACCCCTGATACTTATAAACTTTTGTTACTATATATTTTTTATTTCCACGTCCCTCTTTTCCAACTAGAGGTATAAGCTCTTTGAGGGCAGGTAGCATATCTATATATACCACTTTAAAGTTTGTTAGGTGTATTTTCTCTTGGAATACAAGAGGATAGGAACTAGCTCTCAGAAAATTAAGTCTTGCTGGCAGTATCTTCCTAAAGTTGGAGAGAAATTAGAAAACCTTGCATGCCTTCCACACACGCAGCCTGCTTCAGCAGCGGTAAGGCCTTAGCCCCTCTGAAAAGATTGTCAAGACAAAAAGACTATAGAGCTGAGAGGAATAGAGCATTAGAAAGACATATCAGCTCTTCATAATTGTACTTTAAGCGTCTCCACGAAAGGTCTCATTCTCTACACATGGAAAGACAGTTAAGCTCATTATACTAATTTATTAATTCAAGGCAAAGAAGCCGTGAGCTGACACGTAAAATTCCATCTATCTATCTATCTATGTATCGATCTATGTATCGATTTATGTATCTATGTATCTATCTATCTATGTAACTATCTATCTATCTATCTATCTATCTATCTATCTATCTATCTATCTATCTATGTATCCAACATCAGTGCCTCCCCTTGGAGTGCATGCAAGAACACAGCAAATCTGAGGGCATGTCCTCTTTTGTACTATTCTGATCATCTTAATGAGAAAGCCAGTTGGCCATAAAAATAGGGCTCCGATTAATACAGCTTGGGTTGTTGCACTCAGCAGTCCATGCGTAGCCTTCTGCACGTACAGGTGACTCTGCCGATCTCTCTTTCTTTATTGTGCTGCTTGCACAATCATTGGGAAACAACTGCAGCCTTGTGGCTGATGGACCAAACGCCAGGGGTGAGGAGTGCATTTCCAGTATGTCTGCCACTATTTTCTTTAATGATTTTTCAAATGAATACAGTCTCCATCCTACCATCCTTTAGAATGTGTATGTTGAGCTTCAATGATTTCAAAGCTAATGGTAAAATACGCACTATGCAGCACTGCTCTGTCCAGAAGATTTGAATCATTATTTGTCCTCTTCCTCTAGACAGACTGTAGGGTTAAATGGCTGGGGTTTTAGAACAAAAGATTTATACTCCATTTTCTTTCGTACTATCCATCCACGCCTCCTGTAATAGGAGCAGGTTGGAAAGCTCTGTGTCTGGGTTGTCATTTCTCTTGCACGGTATATATTAGAATCCAAATGACCTCTACCCCATCAAGGCTCCACAAACCTTAAATTTAAGCTACCTGCTCCACCAAAGTACCTAAAACAATAACTTTTTTATGTTGCAACAAACATTACATTTAATGAGTACAGTGCACATGTAATGATACAGTGAATCAGTGTGAAGCCTCAAATAATGATTTCTGTTGGCACTATAAAAGGAATGTAATTTTTCTTGTTGAAATACCATTTTTCAGTTACTGCATGAGTGATGTGGTAATTATCCCCTACACCTGGGATTTAAATCCAATCCTACAAGCCCATTTTCTGTTTGCAAGCTGTCAGGCTGATGCATAGGCTTTGTTCTTATCTGGCAGTAGGCAAGGAATCGGTAATTCAGAAACAACAAAGCCACTGATGGGTCATCATGTAATCTGCACTGAAAATTGCAATCTGTAATGAGATTGGAAACGCAGATGAGGTGACTAAAATTGATTACCTACCATATCTGAAAATTTCAATTTTATTGCACAAATATGATCAAACTAGTCCATAAGTTTGGGGATTAGTTGAGAAAGAATAAAGATTACTTTTAAATTAGGTGAATTCAGATAAGTTATTTAGATGTAAATTATTTGCTTTATAGCAATATGGTTGGTCTTCAGGGTGATTCAAATGGCCACATATTTTAAGTTCCCTGATGGCATCATTTCTGCCTGGGAGTTCCAATTAGAGATGACATATACACTCTCCACTCTTAAAGGGAGTACAGCAAAGCAGGCAGTGAATGAAACTCACATCAATCCCCAGGCCACAAAAATTCACCTTTCATATGCTTATTATGGAAAAAAAAATCATCTAGATGTCTTAGGAGCTTCAAGAAACAAGCAGCAGACTGTGCTTGGAGTATCTGTAAACATTATTTTTTTTTGCCCCAATTCCACCATCTTCCAAGGGGTCAGGCTTTATGGGTTTAGCTCAGGAGCCAAGATGACAGGTTCACAGTCCTCTGCTTCCATAGGAAGCACAGACTTCAAATAACCTTAGAACTGTAAGAGATACTGGTGATATTCTGGTCCAGCCTCCAAGCTACTATGAACCTCTCTCTACTTCTTGTCAGTAGCAGGTGATAAATCCTACTACCAGAAATTTGGCAGAACTTCGTGGTCTTGAAACAAAAGGTATACCTAATAAGGAATCATTATCATGACATGATTTCAGAAATGAATGACAATGACAATATGTTCATATAATGCCACCAAAATATTTCACCTCTTTGTCTGGCTTCCCAGAAAGTATCCATTAGAGTGGCAAGAAAGTGCATTGAGAGATCAATTTCTGTTTGAGGGAATATCATTTTTAAGAAAAATATCAAAACTCAGCCTGCCTTGACTTTTTGGGGTAGCAAGGCAAAAAATGTTTTCATTCTGTGGGCTATAGTTGCTGTTGCAGCTGCAAGAGATTCTTCTACTTTTGGAAGTTTGTTTGTTTGTTTTAATAGATTATGAAAAAAGAGAGTTCCACTCTGATAATTGTATACATGATCTTTATTCTCATAAGCATAGTTGAGCTGGAAGAAAGCATTAGTGAGGAGTTGGGTCACATGCTCTAAATTACTTTCCAGCATGAATTTTATATTCAGAAGTCCCTTCAGAGTTTCACTGGTCTCCTGCCCAGTGAACAGTCTTCTTAGGACTTTTTCTATAAACCAGTCCTATTCAGAAGGGAAATCCTTAGTAAAAATATTTATTATTGTTATTTATATTAGTAGTAGTAGTGGTGGTAGGAATAGTAGGAATAGTAGATCTAGTAGCAGCAGCAATAATAGTTTTGTTTTACTTCGTTTTCCCTTTGGACCACTTACATTGTGACTTTCCTGTTCAGTACTTCCGAGACCCAGAGAGGGTTCACTGGCAGCTGATACAAGAAGTAGGCATTGATGCTGATCTACAAGTTCCTAAATAACTGAGGCTCTAGTGGTACTAATTGACATTTGCTATGCTTTATATTCCATTGTCATCTATCTTAGCCATTTTGTATTTCCTTCTTCCAAAGGAGAAAGGAAAGAAAGGAGGGAGTTGCTTGTTCATTTATTAAACTATGAAAAGGTTTACAACATTCCAAGAACCATCTACATTCTTGGAACAACTTTCTTTATTCTTCCTCTATCTGTTTCAAAAGTTAAACCCTTTCCCTCTACAGTAAACTCATTTTCTCCTTTACATCCATTTTGTTCTCTTCTGAAGATCTCAAGATTCCTTTACATGAAGAAAAAAAAAATTTTTTTTTTATACAACAGGTTCTTATTAGTCATCAATTTTATACACATCAGTGTATACATGTCACTCCCAATAACCCATTTCATCACACCACCACCCCCAACCCCCCACCGCTTTCCCAGCTTGGGTCCATACGTTTGTTCTCTACATCTATGTCTCAATTTCTGCCCCGCAAACTGGTTCGTCTGTACCATTTTTCTAGGTTCCACATGTATGTGTTAATAAACAATATTTATTTTTCTCTTTCTGACTTACTTCACTCTGTATGACAGTGTCTAGATCCATCCACGTCTCAACAAATGACCCAATTTTATTCCTTTTTATGGCTGAGTAATATTCCATTGTATATATGTACCACTTCTTCTTTATCCATTCGTCTGTCAGTGGGCATTTAGGTTACTTCCATGACCTGGCTATTGTAAATAGTGCTGCAGTGAACATTGGGGTGCATGTGCCTTTCTGGATTATGGTTTTCTCTGGATATATGCCCAGTAGTGGGATTGCTAGATCATATGGTAATTCTATTTTTAGTTTTTTAAGGAACCTCCATACTTTTCTCCATAATGGATGTATCAATTTACATTCCCACCAACAGTGCAAGAGGGTTCCCTTTTCTCCATACCCTCTCCAGCACTTATTGTTTGTACATTTTTTGATGATGGCTATTCTGACTGGTGTGAGGTGATACCTCATTGTAGTTTTGATTTGCATTGCTCTAATAATTAGTGATGTTGAGCATCTTTTCATGTGCTTCTTGGCCATCTGTATG
>NC_041224.1:109372394-109373818 GCF_002837175.3 Physeter macrocephalus | reverse complement strand
CTAGGATGTGGATCAAAAAAGATCTTGCTGTGATTTATGTCAAAGTGTGTTCTTCCTATGTTTTCCTCTAAGAGTTTTATAGTGTCTGGCCTTACATTTAGGTCTTTAATCCATTTTGAGTTTATTTTTGTGTATGGTGTTAGGGAGTGTTCTAATTTCATTCTTTTACATGTAGCTGTCCAGTTTTCCCAGCACCACTTATTGAAGAGACTGTCTTTTCTCCATTGTATATCCTTGCCTCCTTTGTCATAGATTAGTTGACCATAGGTACGTGGGTTTATCTCTGGGCTTTCTATCTTGTTCCATTGATCTATGTTTCTGTTTTTGTGTCATTACCATATTGTCTTGATTACTGTAGCTTTGTAGTATAGTCTGAAGTCAGGGAGTCTGATTCCTCCAGTTCCATTGTTTTTCCCTCAAGACTGCTTTGGCTCTTCGGGGTCTTTTCTGTCTCCATACAAATTTTAAGGTTTTGTCCTCTAGTTCCGTAAAAAATGCCATTGGTAATTTGATAGGGATTGTATTGAATCTATAGATTGCTTTGGATAGTATAGTCATTTTCACAATATTGTTTCTTCCAATCCAAGAAGATGGTATATCTCTCCATCTGTTGGTATCATCTTTAATTTCTTTCTTCAGTGTCTTACAGTTTTCTGCATAAAGGTCTTGTGTCTCCCTAGGTAGGTTTATTCCTAGGTATGTTATTCTTTTTGTTGCACTGGTAAATGGGAGTGTTTCCTTAATTTCTCTTTCGGATTTTTCATCATTAGTGTATAGGAATGCAAGAGATTTCTGTGCCTTAATTTTGTATCCTGCAACTTTACCAAATTCACTGATTAGTTCTAGCAGTTTTCTGGTGGCATCTTTAGGATTCTCTATGTATAGTATCATGTAATCTGCAAACAGTGACAGTTTTACTTCTTCTTTTCCAATTTATATTCCTTTTATTTATTTTTCTTCTCTGATTGCTGTGGCTAGGACTTCCACAACTATGTTGAATAAGAGTGGTGAGAGTGGACATCCTTGTCTTACTCCTGATCTTATAGGAAATGCTTTCAGTCTTTCACCATTGAGAATGATGTTTGCTGTGAGTTTGTCATATATGGCCTTTATTATATTGAGGTAAGTACCCTCTATGCACACTTGCTGGAGAGTTTTTATCATAAATCGGTGTTGAATTTTGTCAAAAGCATTTTCTGCATCTATTGAGATGATCATTTGGTTTTTATTCTTCAATTTGTTAATATGGTGTATCACATTAATTGATTTGCATATATTGAAGAATCCTTGCATCCCTGGGATAAATCCCACTTGATCATGGTGTTTGATCCTTTTAATATGTTGTTAGATTCTGTTTGCTAGTATTTTGTTGAAGATTTTTGCATCTATATTCATCAGTGATATTGGTCTGTAATTTTCTTTTT
>NC_041224.1:109368554-109372114 GCF_002837175.3 Physeter macrocephalus | reverse complement strand
TCTAATTTTATTGATTTGAGTCCTCTCCCTCTTTTTCTTGTTGAGTCTGGCTAATGGTTTATCAATTCTGTTTATCTTCTCAAACAACCAGCTTTTAGTTTTATTGATCTTTGCTAGTGTTTTCTTTGTTTCTATTTCATTTATTTCTGGTCTGATCTTTATGATATCTTTCCCTCTGCTAACTTTGGGTTTTGTTTGTTCTTCTTTCTCTAGTTCCTTTAGGTGTAAGGTTAGATTGTTTACTTGAGATTTTTCTTGTTTGTTTAGGTAGGCTTGTATACCTTTAAACGTCCCTCTTAGAACTCTTTTGCTGCATCCCATAGGTTTTGGAGTGTCGTGTTTTCATTGTCATTTGTCTCTAGGTATTTTTTGATTTCCTCACTGATTTGTTATTTAGTAACGTATTATTTAGCCTCCATGTGTTTGTGTTTTTTACATTTTTTTCCCTGTAATTGATTTCTAATCTCATTGACTTGTGGTCAGAAAAGATGCTTAAGATGATTTCAATTTTTTTAAATTTACTGAGGCTTGATTTGTGACCCAGGATGTGATCCATCCTGGAGAATGTTCTGTGCACAGTTGAGAAGAAAGTGTAATCTGTTGGTTTTGTATGGAATGTCCTATAAATATCAATTAAATCTATCTGATCTATTGTGTCATTTAAAGCTTCTGTTTCCTTATTTATTTTCATTTTTGATGATCTGTCCTTTGGTGTGAGTGAGGTGTTAAGGTCCCCCACTATTATTGTGTTAATGTCGATTTCCTCTTTTAGAGCTGTTAGCAGTTGCCTTATGTATTGAGGTGATCCTATGTTGGGTGCATATATATTTATAATTGTTATATCTTTTTCTTGGATTGATCCCTTGATCATTATGTAGTGTCCTTCCTTGTCTCTTGTAACATTCTTTATTTTAAAGTCTATTTTATCTGATATGAGTATTGCTACTCCAGCTTTCATTTGAGTTCCATTTGCATGGAATATCTTTTTCCATCCCCTCACTTTCAGTCTGTATGTGTCCCTAGGTCTGAAGTGGGTCTCTTGTAGACAGCATATATATGGGTCTTGTTTTTGTATCCATTCAGCCAGTCTGTGTCTTTTGGTGGGAGCATTTAATCCATTTACATTTAAGGTAATTATCGATATGTATGGTCCTATTACCATTTACTGAATTGTTTCGGGTTGTTCTTGTAGGTCTTTTCCTTCTCTTGTGTTTCTTGCCTAGAGAAGTTCCTTTAGCATTTGTTGTAAAGCTGGTTTGGTGGTGCTGAACTCTCTCAGCTTTTGCTTGTCTGTAAAGGTTTTAATTTCTCCATCAAATCTGAATGAGATCCTTGCCGGGTAGAGTAATCTTGGTTGTAGGTTTTTTTCCTTCATCACTTTAAATATGTCCTGCAACTCCCTTCTGGCCTGTAGCATTTCTGCTGAAAGATCAGATGTTAACCTTATGGGGATTCCTTTGTGTGTTATTTGTTGTTTTTCCCTTGCTGCTTTTAATATGTTTTCTTTGTATTTAATTTTTGACAGTTTGATTATTATGTGTCTTGGCGTGTTTATCCTTGGGTTTATCCTGTATGGGACTCTCTGTGCTTCCTGGACTTGATTGACTATTTCCTTTCCTATATTAGGGAAGTTTTCAACTATAATCTCTTCAAATATTTTCTCAGTCCCTTTCTTTTTCTCTTCTTCTTCTGGGACCCCTATAATTCGAATGTTGGTGCATTTAATGTTGTCCCAGAGGTCTCTGAGACTGTCCTCAGTTCTTTTCATTCTTTTTTCTTTATTCTGCTGGGACCCCTATAATGCGAATGTTGTTGTGTTTCATGTTGTCCCAGAGGTCTCTTAGGCTGTCTTCTTTTCTTTTCATTCTTTTTTCTGTATTCTGTTTCACATCAGTGAATTCCACCATTCTGTATTTCAGGTCACTTATCCGTTTTTCTTCCTCAATTATTCTGCTAATGATTCCTTCTAGTATAGTTTTCATTTCAGTTATTGTATTGTTCATCTCTGTTTGTTCTTTAATTCTTCTAGGTCTTGCTATCTGCCCTCTGGTGGATTGAGGAAAATTTTTAATGCTCCTCATTTCTGGCCTCCAAATCTCACATTCAAACATGTAAGAAAAGTCGATGTCTGCTGCTCCTGATCCCACATCAGCCATCTCTACTTCCTCCCACACAAATCTGACTCCCAGCCTCTCTTTTTGTATTGAAACTGCTTTTTTCATGAACCCTGGTCCAAGCCACTACAGTCTGTAGCCTGGAGGGTTGCAGGGTCCCAAAGGATCTCTCTGCTTCCCATCATGCATCTTTAAAATTCAGTTTCCATAAAGCTGTCAGAGTTATTTTTTAAACCAGAAACCTGATGATGTCACTTTCATTCTTAACCCCCTCCAATAGCTTCACATAACACTGAAAATAAAATCCAAACACCTTACACTGGTCTACAATTTTATGGTCTCTGTCAGTCTCATCTCATACAATTCTCAGGCTCATTCACTGCACTGTAGGCAGGTTCTGCATCTTTGAACTCAACCAGCTTGTTCCTGCAATAGGGTCTTTGTCATAGCATAGCTGCTCTTTATGGCTGGCTCCTCCTGGTAAGTCAGATCACAGCCAAATTATCCCTTCTTTGGAGAGGCCAATCCATCAAAAATATTTTTCCAGTCACTTTCTATTGGAACAATTCTCTTCAAATTCCTTGATAGCATCTATCATTTCTAACACTTCTTTTGCTTTTTATTAGTATTGTTATTTTATTTTATTTTTTGTCTCCTTCAACTCAGTGTAAGTTGCATGAGAGCTGGATCTTGCTTATCTCACTCCCCTTTGAAACCCAAACTTTAAAAATTGCATGGCACACAGTATGCATTCAGTAAAGATGTTAGAATAAATATCAGCACTTACCTCCTACTCATTTTGTCCGATTGCTTTTTATTCATTTTCTTCAGTAATCAATTTTCCAGATCTTAATGCAGAACTGATATTGTTTACATCGTCCTTCTTGAAATTCTCTTGGCCTTTAAATTCTCTGTTACATATTGTGTGTTTTCTTCCTGCTTCTCCAATTCCTTCTCTAGTCCTCTAATTAAATGGTCGAGTTCCCCCAATTTACATAATTGTCCTTCATCTCTTTCTCATTGTCTTTCTTGGGTATTTCAAATACCCTCATGGCTCCAATGGATGTGACAAAGAAAAACTGCACTGGATAAGTTAAACAGAAAACAAATACTTTATTCAAAACCATTGCAAAAGAGGAGAAGTATTGAACTCAACTCTGCTGAGACAAAAGGTAAGAGAATTTTAAGCAGTGGGGTGAGCTAGTAGAAAAGTACTAGAAAAGAGTACTAGGGGGAGGTTGATCAATGTGACTAGGCCATCTGTGTTTGCTAATTGGCACTTACTGAAGTTAGGCTCATACCCTCCCATAGAGACTGAGAGATAAAACACTATCTTTCTTTTATTTTTTTTTTATTTTTTTTTTTTTTGCAGTACGCGGGCCTCTCACTGTTGTGGCCTCTCCTGTTGTGGGGCACAGGCTCCGGACGTGCCGGCTCAGCGGCCAC
>NC_041224.1:109340303-109368507 GCF_002837175.3 Physeter macrocephalus | reverse complement strand
TTTCTTTTATTTTTTTTTTATTTTTTTTTTTTTTGCAGTACGCGGGCCTCTCACTGTTGTGGCCTCTCCCGTTGCGGAGCACAGGTTCCAGACACCCAGGCTTAGCGGCCATGGCTCACGGGCCCAGCCGCTCCACGGCATGTGGGATCTTCCCAGACCGGGGCACGAACCCTCGTCCCCTGAATCAGCAGGCGGACTCTCAACCACTGCGCCACCATGGAAGCCCGACACTATCTTTCTTGATGATTACATTTCTAAGAGATAGCTCCCAGGTCCTTGAGAAAGACATTCCTGGGTTATAAAACTGGCAGGAGGCTGGGAGAAAATTTACATCTCAAAGAGGCAGAGAAAGAATTTACTATTGCAAGTTTTCTAAAGTAAATGCTCTAAGAAAAACGAGGTTAGAGAATTTAGAGTAAAGAAATCTGTCTCAAGTTTAGTCAAGCTGAGGGGAACATTAAGGTCATCTTAGCCAGATACATTTATCAGTTTTCCTTCCATATTTGTATGCTTAGACCTGATGCCCCTGACAAGTATAGATCCTGCATTTTCAGTCGCCTGTTGAATACCTCTAGCTGAGTATCCCATTTTCACATCCAACTCTTCATGTTTAAAACCAAATATTACCTTTCTTTTTCTTAAGTTGAGATATAATTGACGTACACTATTATATATACTAGTTTTATGTGTACAGCATAATGATTTGTTATATGTATATATTGTGAAATGATTATCACAGTAGTTTAGTTAACATCCATCACCAGACACACAATTTTTTTTTCCTGTGATGAGAACTTTTAAACTTTACTCTAACTTTCTAGTATGTGGCGCAGCATTGTTAACTATAGTCACCACACTGTACATTACACTCCCACAACTTATTTTTCTTTTAACTGAAAGTTTGTACCTTCTGATCACCTTCACCCATTTTGCCCATTCCCTCATCCCTCTACCCCCGCCTCTAAACTACCAATCTGTTTTCCGTATCTATGAGTTCATGTTTTGTTTTTTTGCCAGTTTTACTGAAAAATAATTGACATATGTCATTGTAGAAATTCAAGGCATACCGCATGATGGTTTGAGTTACATATATTCTGAAATGATTACCACAATAGGTTCAGCTAAATCCATCTTTTCAATATAGATACAATTAAAAAAAGGAAAAAGGGAAGAAATTTCTGTGTGATGAGAACTCAGGATTTACTCTCTTAAAAACTTTCATATATATCTGGGCTTCCCTGGTGGCGCAGTTGTTGAGAGTCCACCTGCTGATGCAGGGGACACGGGTTCGTGCCCCGGTCCAGAAAGATCCCACGTGCCGCGGAGCGGCTGGGCCCATGAGCCATGACCACTGAGCCTGTGCGTCCGGAGCCTGTGCTCCACAATGGGAGAGGCCACAGCAGTGAGAGGCCCGTGTACCACAAAAAAAAATAAATAAAATAAAAAAAAACTTTCATGTATATCTAACTGCCACATTAGGTATAATCATCATGTTGTACATTACATCCCTAGTACTTAAATATCTTATAAATTGAAGTTTTTACCTTTTGATCACCTTCTTACAGTTTCCCCTCCCACAACCCCTCTGCCTCTGGTAACCACAAGTCTGATCTCTATTCCTGTGAGTTTGGTTTTTCTGTTCTATTCTTTTGTAAGATTCCACATATAAGTGAGATCATATAGTATTTATCTTTCTCTGTCTGATTTATTCACTTAGCATAATACCTTCAAGTTCTATCCATGTTGTTGCAAGTAGTAGAATTTCCTCACTTTTTATGGCTAAATAATATTCCAGTGTGTGTGTGTGTGTGTGTGTGTGTGTGTGTATACCACAACTTCTTTATCTATTCATCCATTGATAGACACTTAGGATGTTTCCATGTCTTGGCTATTATAAAAAATGCTTCTATGAACATGGGGTGGCAGATATCTCTTTTAAAAAAAAATTTTTTTTTAAAGGAACATTTATTTATTTATTGGCTTCATTGGGTCCTCGTTGCTGCGCAGGCTTTCTCTAGTTGTGGCGAGCAGGGGCTACTCTTCGTTGTGGTGCATGTGCTTCTCATTGCAGTGGCTTCTCTTGTTGCGGAACACAGGCTCTAGGTGCATGGGCATCAGTAGTTGCAGCATGCGGGCTCAGTGGTTGTGGCTCTCGGGCTCTAGAGCGCAGGCTCAGTAGTTGTGGCGCACAGGCTTAGTTGTTCCGCGGCATGTGGGATCTTCCCGGACCAGGGCTCGAACACGTGTTCCCTGCATTGGCAGGTGGATTCTTAACCACTGCTCCACCAGGGAAGTCCCACAGATATCTTTTTGGGTTAGCATTTTTGTTTCCTTTGGATATACTCCTGGATGTGGAATTGCTAGATCATATGGTAGTTCTATTTTTAATTTTTTGAGGATCTTCCATACTACTTTCCATAGTAGCTGAACCAATTTACAATCCTACCAACAGTGCACAAAGGTTCCCTTTTCTCTACATCCACTCAGCATGTTATCTCTTGTCTTTTTGATAATTGCCATTCTAACAGGTGTAAGGTGATATTTTACTGTGGTTTTGATTTCCTTTTCCCTAATGACTAGTGATGTTGTTTGAGCATCTTTCATGTACCTATTGGCCATTCATGCATCTTTTTTGGAAAAATATCTGTTCAGGATCTTTGCCCATTTTTAACTGTATTATTTGTTTTCTTGCTCTTGAGCTGTATGAGTTATTTATATATTTTGGATATTAACCCCTTATCAGATTTAAGGTTTGCAAATATTTTTTCCCATTCCATAGGTTGTCTTTTCACTTTGATGATTTTTTTTTTTTTTTTTTTTGCTGTGCGTAAGCTTTATAGTTTGATGCAGTTCCACTTGTTTATTTTTTATTTTGTTGCTTGTGCTTTAAGTGTCATATTCAAAAAATCATTACCACGACCCATGCCAAGAAGTTTTATTCCTGTGTTTTATTCAAGGAGTTTCACAGTTTCAGGTCTTACATTTAAGTCTTTAATGTGTTTTTAGTTAATCTTTGTGAGTGGTGTAAGATATGGGTCCAGTTTCATTCTTTTACATATGAATATCCAGTTATCCTTGCACCATTTATTAAAAAGTCTGTCTTTTCTCGACTGAATATTCCTAGTTCTCTTGTCAAATATTAGTTAACCATGTATGCTTATGTTTATTTCCGGGCTGTCAATTTTCTTCTATTCGTCTATTTGTTTGTTTTTATGCCAGTACCATACTGTTTTGATGACTATACCTTTATAGTATAGCTTGAAATCAGGAAGTGTGATGTCTCCTGATTTTTTCTTCTTTCTCAGGATGCCTTTGGCTATTCAGTGTCTTTTGTCATTTCACATTAATTTTAGGAGTGTTTTTTCTACTTCTATAAAAAATGTCATTGTAATCTTGATATTGCATTGAATCTGCATTTGGTAGTATTGACATTTTAACAATATTAATTATTCCAATCCATGAACATTAGATACTTTCCTTATTTGTGTCTTCTTCGATTATTTTCACCAGTGTATTATAGTTTTTGGAGTAGAGAGCTTTCACTTTCTTAGTTAAATTTATATCTAAGTCTTTTATTGTTTTTGATGCTATTATAAATGAGATCAATTTCTTTATTTCTTTCTCAGAAAATTTGTTGTTAGTGTATTGAAACACTACTGATTTTTGTATCCTGCAACTTTACTGAATTCATTGATTAAATTTAAGGTTTTTGGGGTTTTTTGGGGGGGGCAGTAAAGTCTTTAAGGTTTTCTGTATATAAAATTATGTCATCTGCAAATAAAGACAATTTTGCTTCTTCCTTTCCAATTCTGCATTTCATTTCTTTTTCTTACTTGATTGCTCTAGCTAGGACTTCTATGTTGAATAGGAATGAAGAGAGTGGGCACACTTGTCTTATTACTGATCTTAGAGGAAAAGTTTTAACCTTCGACCATTGAGCAGGATGTTAGCTGTGGACTTGTCATATATGGCCTTTATTATGTTGAAATATGTTCCTTCTATGCCTAATTTGTTAAGAGATTTTAAAAACATATGAATGGGTGTTAAATTTTGTCAAATGCTTTTTCTGTGTCTATTATGATTATCACATTTCTTTTCTTTCATTATATTAATTGGGAAGTATCACATTGATTGATTTCCATATGTTGAAACATCCTTGCATCCCAGGGATAAATCCTACTTGATCATGGTGAATGATCCTTTTAATGTGTGACAGAATTTGGTTTGCTAGAATTTTATTGAGAATTTTTGCATCTATGTTCATCAGAGATATTGGCCTGTGCTTTTCTTTTCTAGCAGCATCCTTTTCTGGTTTGGGGATTAGTATAGTGGTGGCCTTCTAAAATGAATTTGGAAGTGTCCCGTCCTCTTTGATTATTTGGAAGCATTTGAGAAGAAGTGGTGTTAATTTTTCTTTGAATATTTGATAAAATTCAGCAGTGAAGCCATCTGATCCTGAGTTTTCCTTCATTGGGAGATTTTCAATTACTGATTTAATCTCCTAGCTAGTAATTGATCTATTCACATTTACTATTTCTTCCTGATTCAGTCTTGGTAAGTTGTATGTTTCTAAGAATTTTTTCCATTTCTTCTAGTTTGTCCACTTGGTTGGCATATATAGTTGTTCATATAGCCTTTTATGATCTTTGAATTTCTGTGGTATCTGTTGTAATGTCTCCTTTTTCATTTATAATTTTGTTCATTTAGGTCCTTTCTCTTTTCTCCTTGGTTAGTCTGGCTAATGGTTTGACACTTCTGTTTATATTTTCAAAGAACCAACTCTTAATTTGGTTAATGTCCTCTATTGTTTTTCTGCTCTCTATATCATTTATTTCTGTTCTACTCTATTATTTCCTTTCTTCTGCTAACTTTGGGCTCATTTTGTCTTTTTCTAATTCTTTAAGGCATAGAGGTAAATTGTTTATTTGGGATCTTTCTTGCTTCTTAATGTAGGTATTTATTGCTCTGAACTTCCCTCTTAGAACTGTTTTTAATGTATCCCACAAGTTCTGGTGTGTTGTGTTTCCATTTTTATTGTCTCAAGAGAATTTTTTATTTCATTTTAATTTCTTCTTTGATCCATTGGTTGTTCAGGAGAGTGTTGTTTAATTTCCTTTTGTTTTTTGAGAATTTTCCAGTTTTCCTCTGTTATTGATTTCTAGTTCCATGCCATTTTGATCAGAGAAGATACTTAGTATTATTTCATTCTTCTAGAATTTGCTAAGATTTGTTTTGTGGCCTAACAAGTGGTCTATCCTAGAAAATGTTTCATGTGCACTTGAGAAGAATTCTCTGTGGATGAGCTACCTATGTATCTATGAGCTTTTTATTTTTATTTTAAGATTCCACAAATAAATGAGGTAATATAGTATTTGCTTTTCTCATCAAACTTATTTTACTTAGCATAATGCCTTCAAGGTCCATCCATGTTGTCCCAAATGGAAGAATTTCCTCCTTTTGGTAGCTGAATAATATTCCATTGTGTATATGTAGAGAGAGACCACATTTTCTTTATCCATTTTTCATTAATGAACACTTTTGTTGTTTCCATGTCTTGGCTATTGTAAGTAATGCTGCAGTGAACATGGGGGTGCAGGCATCTTTTCAAGATAGTGATTTTATATTTTTCAGTTAAATACCCCAAAATGAAATTGTTGGATCATATGATAGTTCTATTTTTAATTCTTTGCGGAAGCTTCATACTGTTTTCCATAGTTATTATACCAATTTACATTCCCACCATCAGTGCACAAGAGTTTCCTTTTCTCTACATCCTCATCAACAATTGCTATTTCTTGTCTTTTTTGATAATAGCCATTCTAACTGGTGTGAGGTAATATATTTTGTGGTTTTAATTTGCAATTATCCTTCTCTTCTTTTGAAATGTTTCTTACATTTATTATCTCCTTTTCATTTCATTTCATTTCATATCACTGCTTTTATTAATTAAATGCCATTTTAACCATTTCCAACCTTCATTCTTTCCTACTCAGTGGTACTCTGGTAGTCTTCCTAAAATACTACTTTAGGAAATCCTCATCCTACAAAACTTTCAATGACTCTCCATTGTCTGCATGGTCATAATAGTATCCATTCTAGAACTGGAAAGGCTCCTTAACACTCAAGTTAGCAAGACTTCATAATTTTATAAAAGACCCTACTGGTTTTAGCCACTTAACATGACTGGAGAATTTTTAAAGTTGAAATAATTAAGTAAGAAAAATAGTAATAGGAGGAGAGTGTGGCCCAGATTTATTGGAATGGAGGCTTTACAATGGCATAAGTGATATTAACAAAACCAAAGAAAGAATTTAAGAGAGGAAGGGAAATCTCCATCCATGGTCTTTAAAGAGCCCCCATTAAATCAGACATTAGAATTTAATCTTTTTGTTGCCCCCAGTCCATATGGACTTACTCATCTTCTAATGTTTCCTACTGCCTAAACCAAAAGCAACTTCTGTCAGTATATATATATATATATATATATATATATATACACACAAACAAAACTGGAAGTCTATCTTGCAAAATGACTCCTAGAAATTTATTCATTGGTCAGTCTAATCATATGACTATGAGATAAAATTACTCACAGATTTGCCTGCAAACAAGGAGAGGGTGGTAAAAATCAGCTACTTATGCTTCAGTGAAGAGAAAATTCTAGGATTACTAATGTTCCTTGCAGCATCTATTGGGATCACAGATAGTCATGGAAGAAAACATGTAATTCAGAGAGAAAAGTACTGTTTTTCTGCTGAGCTAACTCCTCTGGTATTTTTGTATTTTAACCAGGGCATTTTTTTGGTTACAATATTAATTTTTATGGTGAAAATCAGGATGGACATGCCATTCTAAGCACTCAGAACACAGAGGCCAAGCTTCTCCATATGTATTTATGTATATGGATTAAATATTCAAAGTAGACCTATGGATAGTCAGCATAGGAGAAGGATTCACAGAAACTAAATTGGTCAGTGTGTAACTACGTAGCTCCATTTAAGGACGAGAAGCCCAGTAGATCTAGAAGTACTCCCAATTCTGTCAGTATAGAGGAGTTATCTATTCTGAAATACAGACATAACCTCATTTTATTGTTTCACTTTATTGCACTTCCCAGATATTGAGTTTTATACAAGTTGAAGATTTGTGGCAACCTTGTGTCAAACAAATCTGTCAGCACTATGTTTCCAACAGCATTTGCTCACTTTGCGTCTCTGTGTCACATTTTGGTAATTAGCACAAAATTTCAAAGTTTTTCATTATCATTATATTTATAATGGTGATCTGTGATCAGTGATCTTTCATGTTACTGTTGCAAAAAATTTCGACTTTCTGAAGGCTCAGATGGCTCATTTTAAACAATAAAGTATTTTTAAATTAAGGTATATACATTGGATTTCAGGCATGATGCTAATGCACACAATAAACTATAGTATAATATAAACATAACTCTTATATGCCCTGGGAAATAAAAAAATTCCTGTGACTCATTTTATTGTGATATCCACTTTATTGAGGTGGGTGATCTGGAACAAAACCAATATCTCCAAGGTACGCCTATAGTGATATTTTATTGAGTTTTTCTAGATATGGAATCAACTATAATATCTAAACCATTTTGCATTCATTAAGCAGTGATATATTATATTTTAATATAATATATTAGACACATTTAATATACTATTATATTAATTCAGTTTTTCCAGTCTCTACACATTTGTTCAGAGTTTCATTTTCATAAAACGCCCCACATTTTCCATCTGAACAAAATCCATGCTTTGTCAATCTACATCAATTATTGATAGGAGGTGAATTATATGGGAGAGCAACATTCATTGCAAAGTCTAATGATTGTAGCAGTCACCTCCAGGATTTCAGTATTTCAAATAAAATGTGCTATTTTTAAATAGTAACATACCAGTAACATATCACCAAAAATATCAGGAATTTTTTTGTTTTTGTTGTTTAATATTTTATTATTGAATAGTTTAGGTAATGTAACTACCCCAACAAATAAAGCACTAGTCTTAGTGACTGAATTCAATAGAAGCTTATTTCTTCATCAGGTAAAACCCATTTGACAGTAAGAATGTCTTCTAAGGTCAATCCAGGCATTGAATCCAGCTTGCTGGTTATAAGAGAGAGGGTGGAAAAAAGCACACCTGCTTCTTAAATGTCCTTACCTGGAATTAACACAAAGCAGTGAGAACTAGTCCCATGATTCCATTGGGTTTCAAGGGACCTGGGAAATGTAGTCCCTGTCCAGGCAGCTGCTGCCCAGCAGCAATTCTACAGCATGAAATAGGATCATAGATCTTTGGTATCCAGTTAGCTATTTCTGCCACAAATACCTTTATTTAGGTGTTTTAGCAAAATGTGAAAACTCAGTTATTTACAGCTTAAAATCAAAATCAATGACTCATTGGAATTGTGCAAAAAGATACACATTTGCATAGATTACAGGTTTAGTTAGATATATAGTTACCCCTGTATAGTTGTATTACTAAAAGTTTGTACTGAAAGAATAGAAGCCTTCCAAAACTAGTATTGAAATTGACATAGGTTATTCTGAAATAGAATTTCCATCTACATGAGATAAAACTGAAAAAAATAAAGAAATTTAATTTTTAAAATAATATGTACAATCTATTATGAGTTTAAAAATGTTTTTCAATAATTATTTCATGCAAGTTAAAAAATAAGGGAGAGGTTATTTAAAGATGGAATCAAAAGAAAATATTTGGACCTAGAGCAGGGGTTGGGAAATTATGGCCAACAGGAGGAATCTGGCCCATAGGCTGTATTGTAAATAAAGTTTTATTAGAACAGAGCCATATCTATTCACTTACATACATTGCCTATGGCTGCCTAGCAGAATTAAGTAGTACGCCCCGCAAAGCTGAAAATATATACTATCTGACCCTTAATAGAAAAATTTTGCTGGCCTCTGTACTACAGAAATAATTGCCTCTTCACCTTTCCACCAACTCGTGTAAAGTCAGGAACAGGTTTATCTGTAGCTAGAAAAATTTGCACAAAAATACTTTTAATTGAATAATGACATGTTTGACCCACTTTGTTTTTAATCTCACCCTTAAGAAAAAGATAGAACAATATTATTTTCAGTTTTAATGACTGATTAAATTTCCTTCATTTTAGATAATAATTATCATGTTATTTGGAAAATACATTAATTATTTTATCTGCTAACAATTTGTATTAGAAAGATAACATACTTTAATATATATTGTAAATTTATGCTTTATTTTAAATGTGTAATGTATTTATCCATTTTGTGTTTAAATTGTATTAGACATGTGGGTCAATAAAATATTTATAAGCTCTAGTCAGGGTATCTGTTATTCTCATTAAGCTTCATTATTTCTAACACTGGAAAATTCCCATTATTCCATCGGATTAATCAAGTTACTTCGAAGTCACCTATCCATTTACACACCGAGTCTCTGAAAAACATACACACCTCCTTTAAGAATCTTCTACATGATTAGTAAATAAAAGCAGTGGGCACTGAATGAATGAAGTGACTCTGAAGTCTGGGGATAGAAACCAGAGTAGAGTTGTCACTGTCTTCCCTTCTAGGAGGTGGATATGAGAAAAGCTGATCAGTAGTGAATGTTACAGTGACTACAGGGACAAGTGGAAGTTCAGATTTGGATTTTAATTAACTAAACAACTTTGGAAAGGTGTTTCAACTCCTCTCTCTGAGCTTTCGTTGTATTCAACTATTAAAGGAGGAACAGACTAGTGGTTTCTCATATACTTTAAATCTAATGTAAGTTTTTAGATATGTATATTTCAAGGCATATTTGCTTTTATAGGTGAATAATATAGATGACAGACAGATAGATACATAGATAGATCTTCCCTTATAACAGATGACTCTGAGAAAGGGTGATCAGTAGTGAGTGTTATTCATAACAACCATAGGAAGAGGTAGAAAGAGAACTGGAATGAAAGGTAGGGCTTTAGCTTTCTAAAGTTCAGATTCTGACTTTATGTAGAAAGAAGAAAAGAAAGAAAGGAAGGAAGAAAGAAAGAAAGAAAGAAAGAAAGCAGGCTTCCCTGGTGGCTCAGTGGTTAAGAATCCTCCTGCCAATGCAGGGGACATGGGTATGAGCCCTGGTCCGGGAAGATCCCACATGCCGCAGAGCAACGAAAAAAAGAAAGAAAGGAAGGAAGAAAGAAAGAAAGAAAGAAAGAAAGAAAGCAGGCTTCCCTGGTGGCTCAGTGGTTAAGAATCCTCCTGCCAATGCAGGGGACATGGGTATGAGCCCTGGTCCGGGAAGATCCCACATGCCGCAGAGCAACTAAGCCCGTGCACCACAACTACTGAGCCCACGTGCCACAACCACTGAAGCCCATGTGCCTAGAGCCCGTGCTCTGCAACAAGAGAAGCCACCGCAATGAGAAGCCTGCGCACCACAATGAAGAGTAGCCCCCACTCGCCGCAACTAGAGAAAGCCTGCGCACAGCAACGAAGAACCAACGCAGCCAAAAATAAATAAATAAATACATTTTTTTTAAAAAAGAAAGAAAGAGGAAGGAAGGAAGGCAGGCAGGCATGGAGGGAGAGAGAGTCGGGGTAAGAAAGCCTTAGAACCCCACTTTTCCACTCCACAATCTTCTAGAATATAAAATACAAATCCAATAATTGAAGTGGAGGATGAGAGGGCTAGGTGACCATTTTCTAGTCCATCCATTTTTTTTTTCTATTGCTCTTAAGACTCTTTTTAGGAATCTCTAATGGAAAACAGCATTTGAAAAATTACTTTCAAAAATAGTATCTAACCTTCTACATTGTTTAAAGTTCCTCTTTGTTAGTGAAGCACTTCTTGACTTTTTAAGTTCTTTTTCATCTTCTACCCCCTCCCCCAGTTTCTGCAGTACTTCTTCTTCTACTTCTGGTTTTTAACTCTTTCATGCCCTGCATTTTGAAAGCTCATCTATGATTATACTGATTTATTGAATTTTTATTTACTTTTTAATTCATTTGGTCTGGTCCTACCAACAGAGCGTAAGGCTCTCATTTCTCCCTGCCCCTACCACAGCACCTAGTATGGTGCCTTACTAACCACTGTAGTATGTTGATCCTTACAGAGATTGGAAGGAGGTATGGCTTGATCCACCACTCTGTACCATATCTCCAACCTGATGTTTGACCTGTTTGTTTTTTTTTGTTTTTTTTTTAAATAAATTTATTTATTTTTTGGCTGCCTTGGGTCTTCGTTGCTGTGTGCAGGCTTTGTCTAGTTGCGGCGACTGGGGGCTACTCTTCGTTGTGGTGCGTGGGCTTCTCATTGCGGTAGCTTCTCTTATTGTGGAGCACGGGCTCTAGGCACGCAGGCTTCTGTAGTTGTGGCACTCAGGCTCGGTAGTTGTGGCTCGCGGGCTGTAGAGCGCAGGCTCAGTAGTTGTGGTGCATGGGCTTAGTTGCTCTGCGGCATGTGGGATCTTCCCGGACCAGGGTTCGAACTGTGTCCCCTGCATTGGCAGGCGGATTCTTAACCACTGCGCCACCAGGGAAGCCCCATGACCTGTTCTTGAGCACAGGGAGTAGTTTAATTCCACACACTTAAGTGCTGTGAAATACACCTCCCACCCTCCCCCACGCCAGTAATCCTGTAAGATTTCACTTTCTGTATTACGTTTTACTTTAGTCAGAGAAATGAAGCTGGCTAATCAAATTGTTTAATGCCATGGTACCCTGTACCATTTGCCCCTTGCCTAGTACTTTCATTATTTTGGGGGGTAGTTATCTGGCTTACAAGAACCTTTAACAGTATCCATCGCAGTCAGGCAAATAAAATTCTTGCATTCTTCTACTATGAAGAATTCTGATAATTATCACTCATCCCTGAAAAGTGAATGACCCAAAATGGAGTACTCTAGATCTTGAAATAGCAATTTTGTATTATAATAGGATTGTGCTGTAAATGTACTCCTAGGGGATTGTTCAACTAGGATACCGTTCAGCTAAAAATATTTCCTATTTGGGTATTTGAAAGCGATTAAAGAAGATCGATAAATATAATGGCTATTCAAAATTTGGAAACAGAAACAGAAAAAATGTGGGTACATATGCGTGTTTTGAAATGATAAATTATATTTATGCTGGAGAAGATAAATGAACTTCAATCTCAAGATGAACCCAGCTAAGTTACATAGATACCGTGAAAGGTCTACTAAGCTGTCCTGAGTCTTATTTGTACATTACTGTCAGGTGAGGCAAAGAAGAGTATATTTCAGAATTTGAAATCCCTCTAGTGACTAAATTGCTTATCTATAGTCATTTTTCAAAAGCCATAAAATCACTCGACATATTGAAAAAAAATGCCCCATTTTGGTAGTCTGGAAATAATTTGTAGGGACCTAAAAGTTAAAATAAACTGTTGTCTTTATATAAGGTTGTTACCAATGCCTATTCAATAGTGCAGTACTCTGCATTTTTGTTTCAGCGATGAAGATACATGATCTATCCACAACATCTCACTAGTTGTTCCTTAGTATGATGGCCTTTATTTATAAGTGACTGTGAAGAGAGCTATCGTCACTGACTAGAGAATAGGATAAGCTACCAGGCCCTTATGATGATAAAATGAACCTTGGCTACATTTAAAAAATTCTTATAATAAGAGATTTATATTTCTGGCTATGGTGAACTAATTTGTAAAGACTAGCCTTGCCTCCCACAAGAATCAGAAAGGCTGAATAAAACTAAGAGAAATCCATTTGAATGTATTGGAAAAAATACAAAGTCAGCAAGGAATAGAGAGGCCAAGATCTTGGAGAAGTACTGGAGAGCAGGGAATAATAGAGAGGTGAGCCTAATATTCAGTTCCTTCTCAATGTTTACTCATTCATAGATGTGGCCAAGGAGTTGAAAAGCTAAGCAGAACTTTATTCAATCTCCTAAAGCTTGGGAGACCATAATTGGAGTTAGGGACTGTCAAAGTGAGATGGCTGGGCTTCTAGTTGGGATTTCTAAAGGTGCATCTTATGACAAAGAGTGAGAGAGCCATGGAATATCTCATGAGAAAGAGCAAATCAGAAAATTTATTATCCTTCTTAAAACTGATACCTAGCTTTAATCAGCTCAATCACAGATTGGATTAATATGTTTTCTTCATAGCCTAAAAACATGTCAAAAAATAGAAACAAAAAATATTAAATCCTTGACAGAAGAGGACAAAATCTTTCAGACTCTCAAAATACTTCAATAATTTTTCATACGCAGTGATTACTATTTGGTCAAAAGTTACCATACACAGCAAAAGACATTGCCAAATGACAAAAGATTATGGGCATAAAAGTGACAGTAGGAAGACACCCACGGGAGATACAGCTTTTGCAGTTATTAAACACAGAGTTGTTTGTTTGTTTTTGCAGTACGTGGGCCTCTCATTGTTGTGGCCTCTCCCTTTGCGGAGCACAGGCTCCGGACGCGCAGGCTCAGCAGCCATGGCTCACGGGCCCAGCCGCTCTGCGGCATGTGGGATCTTCCCGGACCGGGGCACGAACCCGTGTCCCCTGCATCGGCAGGCGGACTCTCAACCACTGCGCCACTAGGGAAACCCAAACACAGAGTTTTAAATAACCATGATAAATATGTCCAAGAATATAGATGACAAGATGGGGAATCTATTAAAAAGAATCAAATGAAAGTTATAGAATGGAAAATTACAATAATCATAACTAAGAACTCAATATATGAATATAATAGACGAGCCAACAAATCTATCTTTGTCTATTTTTCTATCTTCCACCACTAGAATATAAGTTTTGTGAGAACTGGGACTTTATCAATTGTTCCTCTGCAACATCTAAAACAATACCCGATAAATGATAGATATTCAACAGATATTTTTTTAAACAAAGGAATTAATAATAGCTTGGCAAGAGGCAAATAAAGTGACATATGCTTTTTTAAGGCCAGAGTTATAAGCAAGGACATAAGAAAGAAAAGACACGGGCAGAAATATTTGTTGGCAGATGGGCAGCAAAATATGAAGATAGGAAAGAACTGCAGATTCATAGACAAGCCTTCACTCAATTTGTTCTCTTATTTGCCACTCTCTACTTCTCTCAGCTCCCCCCATGATAATGAGACTTTTATCTGGATATGGGGAGGAATGGTTGAAGGCCATCTGTGGTTATTGCAGCTGCTATACAATCATGGGCTACCCAGAAGAGAGAGTGAGTAACTAAGTTGGTTCAACCTCAGTAGGAGAAGATAGAACCAGGAAGTGTCATGATAAAGCTTTCCTCATTCAGATGGTGCTCTTCTCTGAACCTCTTGCAGAGGGGTTGCAGGAAAATCCTTAGAATCTTCTACGTGAACTACTTTTCTTTCAAAGGACATAAGGGGTCTCAATTTAGGCAGCAGGCAATATAGTTTTGTAATACTTGTGTTTTCAAAATTAGACGGTAATTTCAAGGAGCCATAATAATTGGAAAAGAAAGCAGGGGTTAAAAAAGATGAGGAACACCGGCAGGAACCGAGTAGCCCAGGCAGCTTATAGGCAATGCTTCTAACTTTAGAGCTTCTAACTTCTATTACAGCTTCTCTAAATACCTTCAAATTAACAGTAAGAGGGAAAGAAAAGGATTAGCTTTAGCTACAAAGTAGTTAGACTATAAGGAAATGTTGAAAGCAAAAATATAAAAGGCTAAAGTTAAGTATCTCCAAAGAGCTTTTCTTATCTCTATAGCACACACACTTTTTTGAGAACTTTCTCCATTGACGTATAGTGATCATTGTTAGATGGGCTCACCAATTTAGCCTGGTGTTTGGTTTCTTTGCTTTGATTATCAGTTCAGTGTTAGTGTTGTCTCTGTGAGGCTGGTGCAAGACATCTACTCTGGATCTCAGCTAGGTCAAATTGGAAGAGTCTGAATGAGCACAGTTGAATAACAAATCCAGGTCCAGTGAAAGGAGAGATGTTGGGGGCCATTGGCCGGGAAGCCATTTCTAGAAGACCCAAGAAGACACACCAGAATCCCAGCAATCAAATACATGAGGCACCCTCCCCTGGGCAGTCTGGAGTGAAGGCTAACTAGAACAAAAACTGGCCAGGGGCAGGAGCTCAGGTCATACAAGGGCAGTTTAGAGCATTCTCCTTAATTTACAAACACTAGCACTCTTTGTTAAGGTCCAGGAATGACCTCTTCAAACTCTGCTCAGAGGGCCCGCTTGCTCTTTAACTGTATATTTTACAATACAAAAGTCTTATTGGGGAGTTGGATCCTCTCTCAATCAGTCCCATTCCCAAAAGTGATATAGAGCAATTAAAAGAACACTTGGAAGCCTGTGAAAATATTAATGCTTTCCAGAGTTTGAGTATTTTTGCTTAGTTTATCTGTGATTTTGCATAGTCCCTGTTATAAGAGATGTTGTTTTAATAACTGAGAACAGGGCTGTCTTCATTGAAGAATGGCAAAGAAGGAGGAGGGAGAAGTTAGTGACAGTGGCTTGAAGGATCATGGACAACTCTGTTAAAATTATGCAAAAGAACACACACACAATGCACACATATAAATACATACACACAGTGAAATACAAGTGATTCTACTAGAGCCCATTAGCTATTTATTTTATTCCTTTAAATCAGTGCCTTGCAATCCAGTAACACACTCTGAAACTAGGTAAGAGGGCTGTTTTTTGTCACTCAGTGTGTCATGGTATAATTTTACCTATCATTATTTCAGCTGAAGGTGGCATTTAGGAGTTCATTAGTGATTAATAGAGCCCTCCATTGCTCAGAGATGATCCCAGATATTTAAGGAAAGCATTTAGTTTAGATTGACAGTTTTTCTACCCTTAGAATGTCTCTAAAACAAACAAACTGAAAAGTTATGGTGAATTTTATTAAGAAATGTATATTTCATGTAAATTTGCCATAAGCGGTAAGCAGCCATGACAATAAGACATAGCTTGCTCTCTCTCCCAGCAAGCTTCATTTCCCTATCAAAAGAGAGCAGTGCTTGCAAGGTCTGAGTAGAAGACTCCTACCATTTTTCAGCACCGTCACTCTCTTTTTATGTTTTGTTCATAATGGCAACTGTCTGGCTTGATACATTGGTTCTGATGCTTTCACCTGCTTGTTGTCATTCAGGTGCTAAACGAGGAGGATGAATATGTATAATTCTTTCAAGAGTGCATTAGAATGACCCATCTTGGCATATTTTATGACATATCCCCAAATAATCCCAGACCCTGATTATTTTGTGAAGTTGGCATTCCAGTTATACTGGTTGGCTTTTGATAGCTTGCCAACTTCCTCTGAGCATATGATTAATCAGTACAATAAAATGGGACACTCTAAAATGCAGGATTGATGCATGGGTAAGGATTTTTAAATTTTCATTCCTTTATCAGTCATTTGAGACAGTTTTAGTGGCTCGTTACTGGAAAGTATTTTAGGAAATCTTCCCCTATTTGATCACTGTTGCCAGTATTGTAAGCCTCTCTGGGGAGAAACGAATCTTTTGATTTTAATAAAGTTTCTTTCTTCCAGAATAAGGATGAAGTGTTTTCTTCTTTGAAACATTGTCAGGTGCCTTTTGATAGCTAATAGAAACCAATAGCAGCTGGGGAAACTTAGGCCAAATTAGTTAAAAGGCCTCTTGAGAACTAAGTGCAGGATTAAAATTGGAGAAGCCTCTTCTATATATGCCTGTAGCAGGCTACCAGGGTAAACACATTTAAAGTTGGAAACCTGCAATTGGGTGCCTTTTGATAGCTAATAGAAACCAACAGCAGCTGGGGAAACTTAGGCCAAATTAGTTAAAAGGCCTCTTGAGAACTAAGTGCAGGATTAAAATTGGAGAAGCCTCTTCTATATATGCCTGTAGCAGGCTACCAGGGTAAACACATTTAAAGTTGGAAACCTGCAATTGTTTTCATTAATTCATTTATTTCATAAATTCTTAGTGAGCCCTATATGTCAGGGTCTATGATAGAAATGATGATACAAAGTCAATAGAGAGTCCCTGTCCTTAAGATACTCATAGTTTAGTTGTGGAGAAAGATAGATGAATATATGGAAAACATGCATTCAGTCTTACAGCATCAAGTTAAACACAATCCTTCTGAGTTTAATGGTGGAAGGAAAGTGTTCACAGAAATCAACTGATTATCATTCAAACCTGAAAACTCCACTTTCAGTAGATGCCTTAGCAAAGATCATGGCTTAGTATTGATGACTCTAAACTAAGAATCAGCAAATGCAGACCAGACCAGCTCATGCAGAAAGAAAAAAAAAGGTATATATTACAGAAAAGAGGAGTCAGGTCGGACTCTTATTCTCTTAGTCACATCATTTAAAAGTTATTATCATTTCCTTACTGTGAAGAATTTGGAGTTTCATTTAAGGATACAATATATATCTTTCAAATTTGGTTTTCTTTAAGTATGTCTATTGGAGTCTATACAATATTCTTTAATATTGTTAAACCATCTTTGGAAAATTATTTTTGTCATCTTTATACAGTGCCAAGTTAAAGAATCCTTTAGCTATCATATGTACGTACTGGAACCTGGTGAACAACCTTAACTAATAAGATCAAAATTCTGGTTCCCAGTGGCACCTCTGGCAGAATCCCATCTCACATGGGGAAGGCCAAATATTGCCAAGGCAGGGACAGAATCACCATGGTTTTCCATTCCTAACAAGTTCTCTTAGTGGGGGAGAAATGAAAGAGGATCCACAGGAGTGCAAGAAAAGATAGTTTCAAAAGTTTCTGGAGTTTTAGGACAGTTTATCATATTTTGCTGCTTCTCAGCAGAAGTAGCAACACTGATTCACCAAGGCAGTGTTGTATGTCTCTTCCAAGATCTCTTTGTGTTCGTCTTTGTTCCTACTATCGGCAACAGGAAGGATTGTGTTGATGAAATTCTTAGCTCCCTCTAATTTCCATCTGTCCACAGAATCACCCCCAATAAGCCTACTATCTGGGTAAAACCATATTTATATGCAAAGTTTCCATACAATTCCACTACCCATTCCTCTCCTTAACTGAATTTGGTCCCTAAGTGCCCCTTGGATATTTCTTCTTCTTACATTTTATTTTTTGTCCCCAGTCAGAACAATGAATGAGAAATGGATAGAATAAAACATGGAAGGTGGACAGTTACCTGCAAGGCGTATTCTCTCTGTGCTCACCTTCCCTAACTTCAGTGGATTTCATAGGATAAAATGAACAAAGAGAGGGATGGAAAAACAAGTCATCAAAAGACAAATTTTGTGAACGATAATAGGAGTTAGTGTTTAACACTTACTAGATGCCAGTTACTTTTCTGTTTGCTTTAGTACACTAGAACACTAATCCGTAGCTTATTTAATTCACCTTTGCACCCCTAGAAGTAAAGGAGCCAATATTTGGGCCTGGGTAGTCTGACCCTGGAGCCATGTTCTTATACCTGAAGAGCAAGCTCTTTTTCATCCTACCATCTACTCTCTCAAGCAATTCAAAGGGGGTCCAAAGTGGCAGCTTCCGCTTTAGATGAGGGGATGCTTTTGGACCCCTTTCTCTCAGGGCTTTGAATTTGACTGATCATTTGATATTTAAGAAGGAGTCCGTGCTGGTGAAAACAGGGTATGTCTAGGAGACAGGAAAGGCTCCATTTTCTTAATGCTCTATTGAATGGATTACAAAGTTACCTAACTGCCAATTTTATAGAACAAAACCAAAAACTCTGTGATGATTATGAAGTAGCTTGAAAATATGGAATAGGACTATATGTACCTTCACCTTGCCTTCCAGATGCCAGTAGATTTAGATGAGGAGCTCCTTGGGGACAGAGGCTCACTCCCTGCTTGTCGAGGACCAGTTTATCAACACAAAATTAATTTCATCTACAGCTGTTCATTTCATGGGGAGACTGAGAATAAGCAGATAATCTCTGCAGACTTCCAAAGGTAAGATGCTGCTGAATGTTTGATTTTGTTTTTCACAAAAAGTAATAAATGGAGGTGCCTAAAATTAATACACAATGTTCGAAACTGAACCTTGGAGACAGACACCTTTGATAAGCAGAGGCTGACTTACTAAAAGCAAATACATGGGGTTCCAAACAAAGCTGAGAAACAAAAGCCTGGGTTTCTCTGCCCAGTTAAACAGTTACGTTGTGAAAGAAGCAACCACAAGTAGTAAAACTTTTTTTTTTAATCTATAGGGAAAAGACGTCTGATACCAACTATCCTCAGTCTTCTGGTCTTTTGAGTTCATTTTCCAAATCTATACTCTAAAGACAGCCGAGAATTCAGAGGAAAAATGTGTCCAGGGAAGAAATAAGTGCATTGGGGAATTGAATGAAAATGATAAAAATCATTCACACTTCTTTATTGAAATAATTAAATATAAAGTGGAGAGGAGAGTGGCAGATGAATTCTAATAGTTATTGAATTGGCACTTAGGAGTTATCTTATCTGCATTGCCACAATTCAAAACTCCCACAGTGTTTTCTCTCAGTCCGCATCATATTAATTACGCCTCTCATCCACCATCTTGTTGGTGAGCGAAGTCGTTAGTATGCATGGAGAGGTGCCCAGCTCACCAAAAGGCGTCCGGTCAGTAGTAACGCCATCCCTCGCGAAAATGCAGCCTCGTCTCTAGTGCACTGCCTTCGGGGACCCTCCCTTCCGCTTTCTTGCAAAGAACAAATGTTTCTATTTGACATGATGGACGGTCAGGGAGAAGGGGTGGGGCCGGAAGTGCGTCAGCCCCACCTCCTCCTGGGACGCACTCGGCAGCCGCCATCTTGTGAGCTTGGCTTTCTTTCTCCGTTTGAGAAAATCTTGGAGCTCGATTATTTTCAACTCCACCTCCAAAAGTGTCTGGCTGTCCGCAAGTAGGTTCTGTCTCGTATGTGTATTTTCAGGGCCCCAACTAGTGCATGTTGTTTGCGCAGAATACGTGCTGATAGCCGATCTGAACATGGATGTTTGTGATAAAATTATTCCTCCTGTAGTATTGTTTTAGTACACTTTGTTTGGTTTCATAGAGAAGAGAACATTACTAACCCAGGTTTTCCAGCCAATCAAATTATTCTGCCTCTGGTCATCATCCTTTCTTTTTTGTTGTGGAAATATAATGAAAGGTGATTCCAACAGTATATAGGTTCTTTCCAATCTTGACTCTATGAAGCAGTTTTTTGTTTGCTTTTAGGAGTATCCAGTGGGAAGGCTGGATTTGAGGAGTGAAGATTTTGCTGGCTGGAATCCTTTCTGTCTTCTTGTTCTGCTTGAACAGCTCCGGCAAAAAAAAAAGGAGGGGGAGCGGATATTAACTACGTTTAACCTAAGGCCAATTAGTAAATTAATCGCTAGGGAAAAAAAAAAACAACAGCAAACAGAGGCGATAATAAGAAACACCATCTATGGAACTAACCTATAGCCTCACCCACCCTTTGTCTATCTGTGTGTAATTTAAGTGTCACCTGAAATTACTCTTGTTCATTGTGAAAGTATTGTCATTGTGCAGCAGAAAGTGATGAATGCTTAATCCTTGGATCACAGTATTGAGGTTTCCTTTCATACAGTAATTTCCCTTTGAGGGTAGGGGATGTGATGTAATTTTCAACCATTAAAATCGTAGCTTTGAATATTAATTATATTGTTTCTCCAGCCATCCAGCCAGTAATCCAGTAATACTAGGAGAGGCCATGGAAGGTTTTATTTTGTGAGGCATTGCCTCAGAGGTCAGTATAAGAAATCATAGCAACTACTGGGGAGAAGATAGACATGAACATACTGGTTGATTTTTCTCAACATCAACTTTGTATGCATATCATTACAACTACTTTACTCAAGGTGTCGTTCTCTGCTATTGTTATTTGACATACAAATCGTCCTGTCTTGTCTATTAATCTTAGTTTCTGGCCAGACTAAGCTGGGATTCAACCAAGAATAGATTTTCATTCACCATTGAGACCCCAGACTTTGATTTCCATATTCTGATCTACCAAACTGTAGCCCAGACTGAGAGGCTGTGCCTCTGCCACTCAATAAAATGGATATTGGAGAGATGTCAGATTGCCCAACAAGACTTTTTAGAATGAGAAGCACTAATTTCAAGGTTTAATTATTTTTTAATCTTTAAAATATCTCTTGGTATTTTAGAGTAGTGCCAAAATATGATACAAGGTATCAGTTTTGGCACTCTTTGACAAAAGGGCTAATCTGCCCTAAAGTAAAAATATGATCCTGAATTACTGATAAGATCATCTGTATTTATCAAATTAGTCAGTTATTTACTAAACCTACCGTCTTGCCTAGACTTGATGGACATGGCAGTAATTGTACAGGCTTCAGAGAGAACAAAACTGTAAATGTTGTAACAGAATGAAATATTTAACACCAAATGGTGTGATTAACTAATGAAACTGCATTGCAAATGGCAGTACAACAGGAAAATCTCTGCAATATTGTGAGAAAAAATTAATATGGATAAAACGTATTAAATTCTACAAATGAAAAGGAAAAAAGTTGTAAGAAAAAACCTTAAATTCTAGTGCAGGAAAATCAGCTTAGTGAAAATTGAAAATGCATGTAATAAAACTAATTCAGGTAGGATATTAATCTTGTGTAAAAAAAGATAAAAGCATGTTAAAGCCTGATTGTAAAATATTAATGTGCTAAACTATCATAAAACTTCACATATGCCCTTTAGCGATAGTATTGTTAATGATGATAAAGACTTATTTGCAAATTCTTCTTTTATGAAGTCTGGAAAGAGAAAATCTGAAAAACGACTAATGTAGACATCTACTGTGTGTAAAAGATAGGAAATGGTGGAGGTTAATAAGGTTCAGGGTAACTGGTCTCTTGACATTGAAATGTGTGACCATATCAAGGACCCTCTGCAATTTGTGAGTGAGGTGATTCAGGGTAAACAAGTAGGGTTTGCACCCTGATAAAACTGGGGTATTCTTAACTCTACTCCTAATATGCTGATGGCCCAGAATGCTCTTGGAATTACACTTACCTTGGTCCACTGTAAAACTATAAGGCACCTGCATTCTTAGACTTTCTCTTTCCACTGAAGCCCTATTTATGGAAAGCAAAGAGAATTTGTATCCAGCCTTATTTTGCTTTTGTGTTATTACATTACTGGTTCTGAATTGCAGGGCTGGATTTGCTGAAATTCTGTGAAAGCTAAGGGCACTGTTTTTGTATAATAGGGAGATACAGCATTATACAGAAGGAGGAACTGAACTAGATTGTGAAATCAGCTTCACCTGAATGCTTGTAGCACTTACCATGGGATGTTGATTAGTTTATCAAACTTCTCTGGGTCATGCATACTTCATAGGAAAAACACATAAACACACAAAAATGAATAATAATAACCTATTTGCATGTTTTTTGTGACGGTCTATAATGATGTATCTAAAGTTTCTGTCATGCTACATGTGGTCAAACGTAATACTAATTATTAAAATGTTTTCGATTACTAGGGTTTTGTCTGCTTAGAAAGTTCTACTATCTGACCTCCCACACAGTTCAAGATTCATTCATCCATTTTTTTTTTTTTTTTTTTTTTTTGGTACCCGGGCCCCTCACTGTTGTGGCCTCTCCCGTTGTGGAGCACAGGCTCCGAACGCACAGGCTCAGCGGCCATGGCTCACGGGCCCAGCTGCTCCGCGGCACGTGGGATCCTCCCTGACCGGGACACGAACCTGTGTCCCCTGCATCGGCAGGCGGATTCTCAACCACTGTGCCACCAGGGAAGCCCCAATTCATCCATTTTTATGTAACTGGAATGTTTTCCCTCTTCCCCTATGTTTAAGTAAATTATATTAATGTGTTAAGGTCCAGATTACATCCCACTTCCTCCATGAGGCATTTGCTAACTGTTCCATGACACAGTGATCAATTCTGGACTTTGTTCCTTCTCTGGACTTTTGTAATAATTATTGTCTCTGCATTTCTGGTTGAATCATGTTTTATTTTCCCCTTGATAGCAGGAACAATGACTTGTACTTCTCTTGTATCCCACCTTCCTCACAACCCCCTAAAATATTTAGCATGTTACCACAGTCTATAATCTCTTAATTAATTAGGAGATAAACCTTAATAAAACATGGTTAGCATGAATAAGCTTAAGACATGCTCCTGTAATCATGTCATTCTGAATACTATTTGGATTAAACCATCAATAAATATAAGCTTTTGTAATATGATAAGATGTTTCTAGATTAGATGAAGAAGCACCTTGGACATGATAGATTAATAGAAAAATCCCAGACAATTAAATGAAATTTACCTTTCTCATTTTTAAGACTTTTCAAACACTGGCTTTGGGAACACATGAACATACATTGGCAATGATTCAGTTCTCCATTTCACTATGTAGATCCATATTTTGGATTCTTACCTAGGATGTATGTTCTCAGATACAATGAGATTTAAGTAATCTGATTATGATGCCCAAACTTCTTTTTTTTTTTTTTAGGAATGTTTGTTAGTGGAGGGCATTAGGAGCTGTATTAGAGTTCTCCAGAGAAACAAAACCAATAAGATAGATTAGATAAATGATAGATAGAGAGAGAACTGGCGATAAGAGATTTATTATACAATTGACTCACTCAGTTATGGAGGCCAAGATGTCCCAGGATCTGCTGTCTGTAAGCTGGAGACCCTGGAAAGTTGTTAGTGTAATTCAGCCTGAGTCTGAAGGTCTGAGAACCAGGGCAGCTAATGTCTGAGGGCAGGAGAAGATGTCTCAACTCAGACAGAATGAGCAAATTCACCCTTCTCTGCCTTTTGGTTCTATTAAAGCCTTAGTGGATTGGATGATGCCTACCCACATTGGTGAAGGCCATCTGCTTTATTCAGTCTTTACTACTCGATTTAAATGTTAATCTCTTCCGAAGACACACCAAAAATAATATTTTACCATCTATCTGGGCATCCCTTAGCCCAGTCAAGTTGACACATAAAATGAACCATCACAGGAGCCATTTTACTTACAGGAAGAGATCTTATAAGACTGTGACACCAGTTAATTCAGATTTTTATAGAATGAAGCATATTTAGCACTTGATTGTATATTGTTTGTATTGGTCTTTAATGTTTCACATGTCCGATCTTCCCAGCCAGTTGTACACACCTCAAGGGAAAAGTTTCTTTCACTGTTTCTGACAAGGTTTGATGTTTACTATTGATGTATAGTGAAAATATTGGTTTAGTAATTAGGAGATCTGAGTCCTAGCCCAACTCTGTCTCTTCTGAGTCCTAGCCCAACTCTGTCTCTTCTGAGTCCTAGCCCAACTCTGTCTCTTACTAAACCCAGTGAGGTAAGACAAATTGTACAATAACACTGAACTTCAGTTTTGTTTTCTATTAAGTGACAATAATTATACTTGCCTTGACTAATTCATAGGATCATTCTAAGGCTTGAATGAGATATCAGATCTCGAAGTTCTTCATAAGTTGTAAAGTCCTATACAGAAATTAAATGCTGTTATTGTGGTAGCTGACATCCAAAAGTAGTTTTTATTTTGCGTGGTATTATTATAATGAGGTTGGTAGCTAAACATTTGGTTCTCTGAAATATTTTATTCATGATATAAAAATAAGCAGTTTCTAAAGTATTTCATGTAATTCTAATTGTAGCTTATAGACCATGAGAATTGAAAATATAATTTTATATATTTCTTCATGTTAATGAGATAGAACTCACTTTATCCTCTGAAGAAGAAAACATTTCTTTAAGCAGCATATTTTTCATAGTTCCGTATCCAGATTCATGGAAGTTTCCATAAAGGTGAGAGATGGTACACTAGTATTTTCCCAAATCTCTTCCAACACATATTTTGAAAACCTGAAAAATTCTTATTAAGACCATTAAAATTTTAATTGCTAACGTTTTTATTCTCTGTTCTTATTTTCTGAAGGTAGTGAAATATTTATGACTCTTAATATGGAAATCTATTAAAGAATCTCTTCATTGCCTATAGGTGTGTGGAGGCAAATTCCAGTGACTAGATTGCTGAGTATAGTATAGCAAAAGGAAGGAAAATATATCGGTTTTGGGTTTTTTTACTCCTATGAAGTCAGCACGAGAGTTCATGTAAAAACTTTTCTGTTCTTTGTCACTGGGTGCTTAGTATAAAATCCCAGAACTAGAACTATGCCAAGGTAACGTGTCAGCCATTTGTAAAAAAAAAAAAAAAAGTTCTTCTTTGCCAGTGCAAGCCAACTTATTCCTGTATCAGTGAACCATAAATAAAGAACATAGAATATATCAGAAACAGAGGAAGGAAGAAATTTGAAAACGTTCTTCTCTTTCAAGTCCTTATTCTTCCCTTCAGAGTTAAATTTCTTAATTACAGAAGATTACATTTAATGAGACATTTTCCTTTCTCTCTCTCTCTCTCTCTCTCTCTCTCTCTCTCTCTTTCTTTCTTTCCACACCATGTGGCTTATGGGATCTTAGTTCCCTGACCAGGGATCGAACTTGTGCCCACTGCAGTGGAAATGCAGTGTCCTAACCACTGGACTGCCAGGGAATTCCCAGAGACACTTTTCATTATACAAAAAGCTGGCCCAGACCCATCACAGCACTGAAACAACTTCTACTGAAAGTCATCTATACTTTTTTTTTCTTTAAGTAAAATAAATGGAAACTTCATAGACTCCAACTTACTTGAAATCTCAGCAACATTTAACAGTCTTGATGACCTCCACCTTTTTGAAATACTTTCTTCTTTTGACCTCAGTGACACCAAATTCCCCATGTCTCGGGTCATTCCTTTTATAGGCATCCTTTTCTCTGCCTGAAGATCAAATGTTTATTTTACGAGGGTTCTGTTCTCTTCTTGAGTTATACAATTTTCCCGTGGGAAATCTCATTCAACATTTATATGCCGATGACTCCTAGTCCAACAGAAACTCCTTCCTGAGTTTCAAACTCAGAAAGCCTAACTGCTTTCAGCTCATGTGTGTTTTCCTGCCCTACTTCAAACTTAACATGTTCAAAAGTGAATTTAATATCTTTATCAACTCCAAAGTCTACTTTTTCTTCTCTGTTCTCTATCTCAATAAATGCTACCATCATCCACGTAGTTGCGCAAGCCAGCAACTTGGTGAATTCCTAGTCTACACTTTTTCACTCCCTGCCCCATGTCCAACCTAGTATCAGTTCTTTGATTTTTCTGCCTGAAAAGTTTCAAGTCTCTCTGCTTCTCTCTGTCTCTAATTTTAGGCCGTGTTTGAGTATTACTGTGACCCAGGGAAAGGAAATATGGAGAACTTGAGTCCCCTAACTCTTTGATATATCCCTGGGACCAGAAGAAGAGCATTAAAATAATTCCAGATTAGTTATACATATTTTTGAGAGGCACTGAACTCCTGCACAAATTGGGAAGGCTAACATAAAGCATTGGTCTAAATTTGAGAATCCTTTAGGTTTGAGGTAAAGTAGTATGGCCCAGCTACTCCATACTTTTGTCCCATTAACTGCCCCTACTGCAGATCTGACCATAATCACCTCTCACCTGGATCACCTTAACAACCTCCTAACAAGTATTTCTGCCTGTACATTTACACCTCCAATCTACTATTCACACTGTAATTAGAGTGATCCATAAGTATTTGAGAATGAAAAAAAATGAATGATAGTAAATTTTTTAGAGGTTTTTAAATGTGAAATCCCATTCCCAAATAAGAAGGTTTAGTTACTTCTCAATTAGTTGATTGTAAAAAATTCCTGCATGTATGAGTACCCATAAAATATCAGAAAGTTCTTCTTCTACCGCATTGTAAAACAAAACTCTTGTCCCCGCTTAAAAAGAAGTGCTATATACTACCCTCTTATTTCTTAAACATTTTATTTCATTAGACCAATTGTTTATTATTCTGTTATGTATATCATTTGTAGAGCTAAGAAAAAATTGACAATGACAGTATTTTTTCAATAGCCGTATATATGTCTGTATATATATAACCATATATGTAATTATAAATAATGTATAATTATTATTCAATAATACAATATATTTTATATATTTTATATAAATATTTATATAAATACACATATTATTTATAAGTAATATATATAACTTACATAATTATTATTAGGAATGTTCTCATGTGTATTTCTATGAATATTATATACTTATAATAATTATTCTATAATGTAATATATGTAATTATATAAAATTATTATTAAGAATGTTCTCATAGTTCCTCCACAGAGAGGGTTACAATTATATCATCTAGTCTCCTCCGTAAGTCTTAATGACATCCCATTTCTTTTCAATCCAACAAAGGGTGTATTTGTGATGAAACTTATTCCAATTTAGTTTGGGTGCAGTCAACTTTACAACCTTTCTGGTTTACCAGTTCATGTTCTCCATGGTTGGCATAGCCTGGGTACATAAAAGCAGACCCAGTGATACTCTTGAGAAATACAGCATACAGTTTTCTAGCCATGCTCCATTTTTATATGCTACAATACTAATGAAATGGTTGGCTTCCTGGGCTATATTAATTGCATTTAAGCCTTCGTAAATTTCCTACACGACCAAATTTTAATTAAGAAACTATAATTAGAAGATTCATAAACCAACTGTTTTTCTTATTCTGAAACTGAAAAGAAGTATATTAATGATATTGCTACTAAGGAATACTAGGAAATTATAATTCATCAACATGGATATTGTCCATAATGCTCATATGATGAAGTAGGTGTGCAGTGGCTAACATCATAATGATTAAAACACTTTTGTTTGTTTGTTTTACATTTTATTTATTTATTTATTTATTTATTAACATCTTTATTGGAGTATAATTGCTTTACAGTGGTGTGTTACTTTCTGCTTTATAACAAAGTGAATCAGCTATACATATACATATATCCCCATATCTCCTCCCTCTTGCGTCTCCCCGCCACACTCCCTATCCCACCCCTCTAGGTGGTCACAAAGCACCGAGCTGATCTCCCTGTGTTATGTGGCTGCTTCCCACTAGCTATCTGTTTTACATTTAGTAGTGTATATATGTCCATGCCACTCTCTCACTTCATCCCAGCTTACCCTTCCTCCTCCATGTCCTCAAGTCCATTCTCTACGTCTGTGTCTTTATTCCTGTCCTGCCCCTAGGTTTGTTAGAACCTTTTTTTTTTTTTTTAGATTCCATATATATGTGTTAGCAGACAGTATTTGTTTTTCTCTTTCTGA